>NC_053026.1:18150869-18376342 GCF_003073215.2 Triticum urartu
GCATATTTGCGTAACGTTGATCTTTTGAGCTTCGAGGAAGAGAAGTGCAGCCAGTATCACAACCTCACTAGTACCTTTGTGAGGAGGTTTGAATTTTCAACTTCACGTAATTCTCCAACTGTCCTATTTGATCTTTATGATAATTCTTACACTATGGACTTAGAGGATTTTACCACTGCATGCAAAATTCCACAATGGGATAGTACAATGGATCCTCGCAAAGCTGAATTTAGAGATTTTCTTGCTAGCATAACTGTGGGAGATTCTAGAGATATTACACAACCTACCATAGGGAGCATTCACTTTCCTGCTATACATTATTTTGCTCTCTTCATAGGTAGATGCATCAATGGTAAAGATGAGGCATGTCACATGTGTGTCCCCGATCTCAGTATTCTTAGGAGTGCTGTGTTAGGAGACCAATCTTATAATTTGGGAGCCATTGTTGCACGTAGGTTGCATCTTAATAGATTTAATGGAGATTTCTTTGCAGGAATTTATGCAACCCGCATAGCTAATTTTCTTGGTGTAGCCATACCCGAAGATGATATTGAATTACCACCTGCTTACCTAGACTTTAATGCTATGTTCCACCACCAGTTCGTTGAGAGGAATGAATCACCTCTCCAGTATCGACTAATCTTTGACAGACGTCGTGCTGTCCATATTTCTCTCCCTGCTCCTGCCTTCTTTGATTATCAGGCAAGAGGAAGATATACCATTACTAGAGAGGAGGCAGATGAGTACGAGAGGAGAGGGGAGGCCGCTCGTCGCCACGCTGCAGCTCAGGAGGCGATAGCCGCTGCATCGCAGTACGACCCCAGCTACTATTATGGATATCTTCCAGGCCAGTCATGGCCATAGACCAACTTAGGCCAAAAGCCTAAGCTTGGGGGAGTACGTATTTCCCACTGACATTACATTCATGTTCACACACTCATTGCTAGATGTCGGTGTTCATACTTTTTCATTGTATCATCCATGCTAGTTTATTTTCCTTTTTATGCTTTCTTCTTGTGTGTTTAATAAACCTTAAGAAAAACCAAAAAAATTAGTTGTAGCTTTTAATTAGTTTACTTTCCATGCTTGTAGTAGTAATTAAAAAGAAAACCCAAAAATATTTCTTGTTCTTCTTTTGCTTGTTGGGAGCTTTCCCATGTAAATAGTTTTATTTCTTTTCTTTTCTTTGGGGGTCGATAGGAGAAGACCATGATGAAATTGGTGAAGTGGCTCTTAGATGCATAATTGTTGATCTGACAAAAGAGCCCATATTGCCTTGTCTTCTCCTGTCTATTGAATGCCTGCAGATTCCAGCTTAGTCCAATGCACGTGCACTATTATTATTATTCACATCGTTTGGTCATGCAAGTGAAAGGCAATTATGACGATATAAAATGGACTGACTAAGATAAGAAAAGCTGGTATGAACTCGACCTCTTTTGTTTTTGTAAATATGATTAGTTCATCGTTCTTGATTCAGCCGATTATGAATAAATATGTTTGCAATGACAATTAGAGATCATAGTTTGTTGTGCCATGCTTGATTAGCTATGAGTTATAATGGTTTACCTTGCGTGCCAACATGCTATTGAGATGGTTATGATGTGGTGTGATAGGGTGGTATCCTCCTCTGAATGATTTAAGTGACTTGACTTGGCGCATGTTCACGCATGTAGTTGAAACAAAATCAACATAGCCTTCACGATATTTATGTTCATGGTGGATTATATCCTACTCATGCTTGCATTCGGTGTTGATTAATTTTAATGCAATTCATGACTGTTGTCGCTCTCTAGCTGGTCGCTTCCCAGTCTTTTGCTAGCCTTCCCCTGTACTAGGAGGGAATACTACTTGTGCATCCAAACTCCTTAAACCCCCAAAGTTATGCCATATGAGTCCACTATACCTACCTATATACGGTATCTACCTGCCATTCCAAGTAATTTTGTATGTGCCAAACTCTAAACCTTCAAATAAATATCCTATTTCGTATGCTCGAATAGCTCATGTATCAACTAGGACTGTCTGTATCTTCCATGTTAGGCGGGTTATTCTCAAGAGGGGTGGACTCCGCTCCTCACACACGAGATAAATGGCTGGTGACCGGGATGCCCAGTCCCATGCTTTATACAAACTAATCAAAATAATTGCAAAAAAAACTCCCCCTGGGACTCTTGTTAGTTGGAGGCACTCGTTGTTTCGAGCAAGCCATGGATTGATGCTTGTTGGTGGAAGGGGGAGTATAAACTTTACCATTCTGTTTGGGAACCGCCTATAATCACTAGTAGAAAAAGGGCCTGTTGTCCCGGTTCGTAAGGGCCTTTTGTCCCGGTTCCAGAACCGGGACTAAAGGGTCGGTAGTAATGCCCTGTCCCTTTAGTCCCGGTTCAATCCAGAACCGGGACAGATGGGCCTCCACATGGCCTGTGCGCGGAGCCCAGGCAGGAGGGCCTTTCGTCCCGGTTGGTGGCACCAACCTGGACCAATAGGCATCCACGCGTCAGCATTTCTGTGGCTGGGGTTTTTTTTTTGAAGGGGGGGTTGGGTGTTTTGGGGGGTTAATTTAGGTGTTTCATATATTGTGTTAGCTAGCTATAATTAATAGATAGAAGTGTCCTCTCTTATGTCCGTGCTTGGTCGACGCTACGTACTATACATACGTATAGAGAGGACTAGACACGCTAGCTAGCTAGTAAAAAAACGAAGGAAACAGAAGATCGTCATGAACATATATGCATACTGAGAGAAGTGATATCGACCACCTCTCCTTCTCCGAGAGATTTTTCGAACAACAAGTTCTCGTATATCTATCCGACACTACCGGCTACATATATACAATAATTATCTCTTACAAATATAATCTCCTAACCTACGGACTCATGGTCCACATAGTATTCTCTGACTTCAGCGATCACGTGGTCAAGAAAGAATGCCGCCAATTCCTCTTGAATTGCTCGCATGCGAGCTGGTGCTAGGAGTTCATCCTGCTTCCAAAACATCTAATTTGAAGAAGGGGGTCAATACATACATATATATATATATATATGAATGAATGAGTGAAACTCAACACAAATGATGGTAATAAAATAAAATAGTGAATGTTGTTATTTACGCACTTCATATTGTTCGTCAGAGTAGCCCCGCTCACAGGTCGTGTGGCGGATGGACTCGCAAACGTAGTATCCACAGAAATCATTCCCTTCTTCCTTCCACAACCACTTTACAAGAAATAGAGGTCAATCAAACTGATAAGCAAGAATGCCAAATGGTATTGATGAAACTAGCGCTTGAATAAATAGGAGATGCGCGGAAAATGCTACTATAGTACTTACTTTCGGGTGTCTTGTAACGCCCCGAGACCGATGTGCCAGGTGTCGTGCAGTTATTCGATGTTGTTGCATATCATGTCATCATGTGCATTTCATTTGCATACATGTTCGTCTCTTGCATCCGAGCATTTATCCCGTTGTCCGTTTTGCATTCCGGCACTTCGTTCTCCTCCGGTGGTCATTTCTACCTTTCTTTCATGTGTGGGAATTAAACATTTCCGGATTGGACCGAGACATGCCAAGCGGCCTTGGTTTACTACCGGTAGACCGCCTGTCAAGTTTCGTACCATTCGGACTTTGTTTTATACTCCAACGGTTAACCGAGGGACCGAAAAGGCCTCGTGTGTGTTGCAGACCAACACCCCTCCAATTTGGCCCAAAACCCACCTAACTCTGCTCCATCATTTAGAGCGTTCGATCACGATCGCGTGGCTGCAAACCGCACCTCATTTGGACTCTCCTAGCTCCCTCTACCTATAAATATGTGGCTCTCCCCGATTTTTCGTGCAGTCCAAACCCTAGCTTCTTCCCACTCCGCCGCCGAACATGTCCGCGCCCGTCGGACGTGTCCAGCCTCGACCTCACCCCGGCCAATCAGTGCTTGCCACGTCAGCCTCATCCAATCGCGCGCCGCCACGTCGTCCCGGCGCCCCGCCTCTCCACCGCGTGGCCCGCCGAGCCCATCGCAGGCCCGCGCGGGACCATCCCGTCGCCGCCCAACGGAGCAGCGCCGCCCGGCCGCCTCTTCGTCGCTCCGTCGCGGAGCTGCTGTTCCGGCGACCTCACCTCGCCGGCGGGCTCCTCCACGCCGCCCCGCTCGCCCCAGTTCGCCGTCGTCGCGCGCCATCGCCAACCGGCCGCCGCCCTCACTACTCCGCCTTGCCTGCGCTCTTCCGGCGACCGGCACCCGTCGCCGCCGCCTTCGTCACCGGAGCTCGCCGGAGATCCACTCCGGCCGGATCCGCTCACTGGGAGGATGAGATCCACCGGTCCCTCCATCCAAACGCTTCGGCCCCGCGCCTGAATCTCGTCGTCCCGCACAACTTCGTCCGCCCGTTGACTTTTCTCGGAGAGGTCCAATTTTCACTAAGTCCCCGAGATTTCCATGTTTCATATGCCCATGTTCAATATGTCGTATCTCATCATCTGTAACTCCGTTTTGTGCATATAGCATATCAAAATGTTCGCCTCAGAGATTACATCATTTCATTCCATTGCATCATTTTCATTTGAGCTCATCTTGATTCCCGAAATTCCGTAAGAAGAGGGCTACTTGAGATAATTGTCAGATCTGCTACTCCATCTTAGACATTTGTCATTTTTGCCATGATTATTGTATGCATGATATGCCCTGATGCTCTACATATGTTTTGTTAAGGGTTTTGTCATCTTTCAAGAGGTGCAACCCATGTATTTTTGTGATGTGTGTGGTGACTAGTGCAAGCTTGGAAAGTGAGGTACCCGGTAATTCTGTTTTCAGGGACTTAGTAATCTCACTAAGTCCTGGGATTGTTTATCTCATGATGCCATATGTTCATGTTGTTTCCTAGTGATCCGTGCCTCTTTTGAGGATGATCAGTAAAGGAGTTTTGTTAATATTGTATTGCTCTGTCCATCCATGTCTTTGTTTGCACTTAATGAGCACCCTAGCTTGAGTCAATCGAGCTCTACTTTTGCTTCGTTGTGAATCTGGGCAGATTGTCAACTTGTTTGCAATTTTGCCGGTGATGTTGTAGTTGATCCGTGCATGATATGCCATTGTTCATGCCATGTCTAGCTTGCATTTTGTGCCTTATTAATGGATGTATGCTTGTCTTGCCATGACTTGCACCGTAGTGAGTGCATCGAGCTCGTAAACATGCCTACATGAGTTATATTTCAGCATGTGTCAGTTTTCACTAAGTCTGAAAACTGATTATGTTTTTGCTATGTTCATGTGCTTGTTAGTATATTTTGTGATACCTTTTGGCTCAAGGTCACTAAGGGACTTTTGTTAAGCTCTTTTAGTAGCTCCATGCCATGTCTTACTTTGCCATGTTCAGGTCCTGTAGCATGTTGTTTTGTTGCTCCGAAGAGAGCTACGTGGTCTGAAATTCCAGACAAGTGTAAATTTCACTAAGTCTGAGATCTGTTTACCGTTTGCGTTTTTGCCATGCTTGTTTGAACCTGTTAATGGATGAATTGGCCATATCTCAGTGCTAGTCTTTTGTTAAGCATCATGAATGCATCCCTGCCATGTATTTTTATGCCATGTTTGAGTGTTGTAGCATGTTCATCTCTTTGCATTAAGATGACTACTTGCTGTAAATCGCAGACCGGTGTCATATTTGAATCGCTTGCCATTTCCAAACCGTAACTCCGATTCCGGTGATCTTTATATCGATTTCAACCGAAATCATCTCATCTTTCCAGTGGCACACTTGGATTTCCAAGTTGAGGCCAGGTTCATCCATTCCTTGCCCAATCATGCATATGCATCACATACCGCATCCCACATATCATACCATGTTCATGTGTTGGTTGTTTTCTATGTTGTGTGCTTCTTTCCGGTGTTTGATTCTTCGGCTTGGTTCCGGTAAGGTCCCGTTGGTGAGGACCCGTTCGTCTACGTCCGTTTTTCTTCTTCATGGACTCGTTCTTCTTCCTTGCGGGTTCTCAGGCAAGATGATCATACCCTCGAAATCACTACTATCTTTGCTTTGCTAGTTGCTCGCTCTTTTGCTATGCCAATGCTATGATGCCTACCATTTGCTTTCAAGCCTCCCAAATTGCCATGTCAAACCTCCAACCCACCATGTCCTAGCAAACCGTTGTTTGGCTATGTTACCGCTTTGCTCAGCCCCTCTTATAGCGTTGTTAGTTGCAGGTGAAGATTGAAGTTTGTTCCTTGTTGGAACATGGCGATGTTGTTCCTTGTTGGAACATGTTGACTTGTTGGGATATCACAATATATCTTATTTAATAAATGCATCTATATACTTGGTAAAGGGTGGAAGGCTCGGCCTTATGCCTGGTGTTTTGTTCCACTCTTGCCGCCCTAGTTTCCGTCATATCGGTGTTATGTTCCCGGATTTTGCGTTCCTTACGCGGTTGGGTTATAATGGGAACCCCTTGACAGTTCGCTTTGAATAAAACTCCCGGCAAGGCCCAACATTGGTTTTACCATTCGCCACCTAGCCTTTTCTTTTACCTTGGGGGTCGCCCGCCCAAGGGTCATCATTATTTTAACCCCCTAGGCCAGTGCTTGTCTAAGTGTTGGTCCAACCCAGAGCACCGTGCGGGGCCGTCCCTTGGCAACTTGGGTTACGTTGGCTCCCGTACGCTTAGCTCATCCGGTGTGCCCTGAGAACGAGATATGTGCAGCTCCTATCAGGATGTCGGCGCATCGGGTGGTCTTGCTGGACTTGTTTTAACATTGCCGAGGATGTCTTGGAGTACCGGGATACCGAGTCTGATCGGAATGTCTCGGGAGGAGGCCTATTCCTTCGTTAACCGTGAGAGCTTGTGATGGGCTAAGTTGGGACACCCCTGCAGGGATTTGAACTTTCGAAAGCCGTGCCCGCGGTTATGGGCAGATGGGAATTTGTTAACGTCCGGTTGTAGAAAACCTGAACTTGACCTTAATTAAAATGCATCAACCGCGTGTGTTACCGTGATGGTCTCTTTCCGGCGGAGTCCGGGAAGTGAACACGGTTGTTGGAGTTATGCTTGACGTAGGTTGTTATAGGATCACTTCTTGATCATACTTTTATTGACCATGCTTTGCCTTCTCTTCTCGCTCTCATTTGCGTATGTTAGCCACCATATATGCTAGTCACTTGCTGCAGGTCCACCTCATACCTTTTACCTTACCCATAAGCTTAAATAGTCTTGATCGCGAGGGTGCGAGATTGCTGAGTCCCCGTGGCTCACAGATACTTCCAAAACCAGCTTGCAGGTGCTGATGAGACCGTGTAGATGACGCAACCAAGCTCAGGAGGAGCTCGATGAAGATCTTGTCCTTTGTGTTGTTTCGTTCTAGTTGATCAGTAGTGGAGCCCAGTTAGGGTCGATTGGGGACCTTTGTCGCTTTTGGGGTTCTTCTTTATTTTGGTTTCGTAGTCGGACCTTGATTGTATCCGATTGATGTAAAGCTTTATTCATGTAATTGCGTGAAGTGGTGATTGTAAGCCAACTATGTATCTCTTTTCCTTATTATATTACATGGGCTGTGTGAAGATTACCTCACTTGTGACATATGCCTTCAATGCGATTATGCCTCTAAGTCGTGCCTCGACACGTGGGAGATATAGTCGCATCGAGGGTGTTACATGTATAAATTGTAGCTTCTTCGGGAGTCCCGGAGCTTTTTTGGTGAATTTTTTCCAAACCCTGCCAGACAAAGAAAACAATTACTTGATATATCAGGAAATGAACAAAGTTGCTGATATGGTGGATAATGATCGATTTAACTTACTTCTCGAGCATTTGAGTCATGTCCGCATAGTCCTGGGGATCTTTTCATCTTGAGTCTAAGACGGTTACTAGTCCCTGCTCAAGCTTAATCTCTAGGAGAATATAGTGGAAACTGCACACGCATGCATAATGCAACAATTACATTACTATAACCTTGACTAATATATAAGGGAAACCGAATACGCACAAGAAAGTAACACTCACTTGAAGTTGTAAGGAAAGAGTATTATATCTTTGTTTTCATTTATTACCAACGATCGTAGCAAGTTGGCCTCGGTATCTGCGGCATGAAATTTAACCTCAGTTGCATCTATGAGATATGTGTTAATGAACCCAATATCACCGACTAGTCTTTTCTTCAATTCGGCGATCTTCAATCTGCATAATTAATATAGTGAGGATAATTATAAATACATGCAATGAGAGAGCTGAGCTATATAGAGAGACTTAATGACAGAAGTAGTACTACTTACAGACAGTAGCAGGTGACCGTTGCTTTATCGAGGGCCAATTGATTGAAAAACTGAAATAACTCCTCGAATGGAACAAGCAACAGTTCAATTCCAACGAGGTCATGCTCCATTTTAACTCTCACATACAAAGTACTCCTCCCCCCAGACTCTCTGCAGATTTTCAAGTACCAATCATGCAATCTTCACATCATCGTTGATAGAGATCCTTCATCTTCGATGAGAGGCTTCCCGTACTCGTATCTTTGTATCTGCACCTCCATGAAATCACAATGTACATCGTCGGGCAGGTAATCTCCAAGATTTCTATAACCGGGCACGATCCTCGGATCATTAGCAACGATGTCGCTAGGCACCTTGAGCGGGGGGCACGATTGCTTCGCTTGTTCGCCGAGCTGTGCAATTTGTTTCGCAGCTCGCCGTTCTTTCAGCCTTTGATCACTGACAGTACTTCCCGACCGCTCCGCTTCGACAAATTCCTTTCCAATAATGTGCTCATAGTTTCATTTCGGCGGAGACTTGGGTGGTTTTGTCAAGGCAGCCAGAATGCGCTTCACTTTCACCGGATCTACCTTCTCCTCCGGAGGTGGATGTTTCTTTGCTTTCACCCCTTCAAAGAAGTTCCTCAATTCTTATCGCACGATCTCGGCATTCTCCTCCGGGGTCCTCTCGTATGGTAACTTCTCTGGAGTCTTCAGAGATGGACCGAATCTGTATGTTCTCCCGCCTCTGCCTGTACTGCTAGACGCCGGCAGAGCAGACGGAGCAGTTGTCTTCTTTACTTGCTTACGAGGCGGAAGAGAAGGACTACGACGCACCGAAGCAGCCGGAGCGGCGGCAGGTCTCTTCCGCCCTTGCTGACGAGGCAGAGAAGGAGGAGGCTGGCTGCTCGAGCGCGCCGGCACAGGCGGAGAAGGAGGCGGGGTTCCGCCACGCGTCGGAGAAGGAGCCGGCCGAGTGCCCTGATCGTCACTCGCTGGAGGAGGCGGCGGTGGAGGAGGCGGAGTGCCCTGACTCGCCGAAGGAGGAGGAGGCGGAGGCGTCCAGTTCGGAAGGTTGATGAGGTCCTTCCGCCATAGGCATGGAGTCTTCAGAGCAGAACCCAGCCTAGTCTCCCCTTCACCGGTAGGGTGCTCAAGCTGGAGGTCCTCAAATCCCTCCATTATTTCATCCACCATCACCCTAGCATATCCTTCTGGAATCGGCCAGCAGTGAAAAGTTGCGCCGGGTTCAGTAGGATAAATAGAGCCAACAGCCGCCTTGACCTTCAAATTCATCCATTACGTCATAAGGTGGCAATTTTGAGACTCCATTATAGCATCCACGGGATAGCTGGCAGGAGCCGTCAAGACATGCTCCAGCTGAAGCAGCTCGGTGGAAGCCACGCTGCTTCTCCGCTGAGATGGCGGGGTAGCTTCAGGGGAAGCTTCGGCAGTTCGTTTGTTGTGATTTGCTTCTCGTTCCTCTATCTCTTGTACCCTTGCTTGCAGCGCCTGCATTTGGGTCTACTGCACTTTTTTCCTCCTCTCCTGGCATTTGTAACCGCCTGCGTCCAGAAACCCAACCTTCCACAGAATGGAGCCTGGCGTGCCTCGTGTCCGTCCAGGGTGCTCAGGATTCCCGAGGGCCATTGTGAGCTCGTCGTTCTCTTTGTTTGGAACGAACGTCCCTTGCTGCGCTGCTTCGATATACTGCTGAAGCTTCTTGACTGATATGTCCATTTGATCATTCGTCCAAATGCACTTCCCTGATATAGGGTCCAAGGTTCCGCCAGCCCCGAAGAACCAAGTCCGGCAACGGTCTGGCCAGTTAATTGTCTCTGGTTCGATCCATTTATCAGCCAGATCATTCTCAGTCTTGGCCCACTTAGGCCGGGCTACGAGGTAGCCACCTGACCCCGTGCAATGGTGATGCTTCTTCTTCGCAGCATTTTGCTTGTTTGTCGCCAACATCTTCTTACACTTTTCCGATGTCTTGTGGGCCACAAATGCGGGCCAGTAATCTCTGATCTTCTCATATCTGCCCTTGAATTCTGCTGTCTCTATATTTTTGACAAACTTATTCAGCTCTTTCTTCCACCTCCTGAATAGTTCTGCCATCCTCTTAAGAGCAAAAGACTTGATTAATTGCTCTTTAACTGGCTTCTCCGGATCATCCTCTTGCGGTAGGGTGAAATTTGACTTAAGCTCAGTCCAAAGATCATTTTTCTGCATATCATTGACATAAGACACCTCAGGGTCTTCTGTAGCCGGCTTTAACCATTGCTGGATGCTGATCGGGATCTTGTCCCTAACCAAAACCCCGCACTGAGCAACAAATGCGCTCTTTATCCGGAGGGGTTCAATCGGTTGGCCGTCGGGCGCGATTGCTATGATCTCAAACTTTTCATCCGAGCTTAACTTTTTCTTCGGGCCTCGTCTCTTTACCGAAGTTGTGCTCGATCCAGAGGACTAGAAAAAAGAACAAAGACTTAATTAATATGTGTACATACCAAAACAATGAATGCATCAATTAGCTATTCAACAGAAGCTTAACTAATATATATACCTAGCCGGACTCGGTTTGGTCACCGAAGACGTCATCACGGTCTCCTTCTTGCACCGGCATTGGGTCACCGGAGCCGTCCTCACGGTCTCCTTCTTGCACCGGCATTAGGTCACCGGAGCCATCATAATCATAGCCAGCTGCTTCCAGACCATCGGTGTCGTTGAGAAACAACGAGTAGACGGCATCACTTCGTCGTGCGATTATGTCCCCCAACAACTCTTCTTGTACTTTGTCTCGGGCGGTGTCCATAGTTTCCACAAATATTTACAACATGTAAATTATTATTCAAACATGAAAGATGGATATATTAGTGGCAAACGTAGAACTAATATTAATTAGTGGCCTCGACGCTGCTTCTCTAGGGTTTGGGGTGGCCTCGACGCTGCTTCTCTAGGGTTTAGGGTGGCCTCGACAACGCTTCAAGGATAAAAAAAGAAGAGGAAGAAGAAAAAAAAAGAGGAGAACTGATGGCAAGTATCGTGGGTGTGAGATAATGCTTCTCTATCGTGGGTGGCCTTGACAACGCTTCTTCTCTTTTTTTCTTCTTCTTCCTCTTTATTTTATCGGAAACAAGGGTCGTCGAGGGTCACCGAACGGTAGAGGAGACCCTAAATAGCAAGTATCGTGGGTGTGAGATACATGTGGCCGTCGGTGCCGAACACTACATCCACGTCCCACAAGTGACGTGTGTTGGAAATATGCCCTCGAGGCAATAATAAATTAGTTATTATCATATTTCCTTGTTCATGATAATCGTTTATTATCCATGCTAGAATTGTATTGTTAGGAAACTCAGATACATGTGTGGATACATAGACAACACCATGTCCCTAGTAAGCCTCTAGTTGACTAGCTCGTTGATCAATAGCTATGTTACGGTTTCCTGACCATGGACATTGGATGTCGTTGATAACGGGATCACATCATTAGGAGAATGATGTGATGGACAAGACCCAATCCTAAGCCTAGCACAAGATCGTGTAGTTCGTTTTCTAAAGCTTTTCTAATATCAAGTATCATTTCCTTAGACCATGAGATTGTGCAACTCCCGAATACCGTAGGAATGCTTTGGGTGTGCCAAACGTCACAACGTAACTGGGTGGCTATAAAGGTACACTACGGGTATCTCCGAAAGTGTCTGTTGGGTTGGCACGAATCAAGACTGGGATTTGTCACTCCGTGTGACGGAGAGGTATCTCTGGGCCCACTCGTTAGGACATAATCATATGTGCAAATGTGACCAAGGAGTTGATCACGGGATGATGTGTTACGGAACGAGTAAAGAAACTTGCCGGTAACGAGATTGAACAATGTATCGGATACCGACGATCGAATCTCGGGTAAGTACAATACCGCAAGACAAAGGAAATTGCATATGGGATTGATCGAATCCTCGACATCGTGGTTCATCCGATGAGATCATCGTGGAACATGTGGAACCAACATGGGTATCCAGATCCCGCTGTTGGTTATTGACCGGAGAACGTCTCGGTCATGTCTGCATGGTTCCCGAACCCGTAGGGTCTACACACTTAGGTTTCGATGACGCTAAGGTTATAGGGAATAGATATACGTGGTTACCGAATGTTGTTCGGAGTCCCGTATGAGAGATCCCGGACATCACGAGGAGTTCCAGAATGGTCTGAAGGTAAATGATTTATATATGGGAAGTCCTGTTTTGGTCACCGGAAAAGTTTCGGGTGCTATCGGTAACGTACCGGGACCACCGGGAGGGTCCCGGGGGTCCACCAGGTGGGGCTACCTACCCCAGAGGGCTGCGTGGGCCAAGTGTGAGAAGGGACCAGCCCCAGGTTGGGCTGGTGCGCCCCCCCCACCACCAGGGCCCAAGGTGAAGAGAGAAGGGAAAAGGGGGAAACCCTTAGGCTCAGATGGGCCTAAGGCCCACCTAGTGGTGCGCCCCCCTCTCTCCCCCCTTGGCCGCCCCCTAGATGGGATCTAGGGCTGGCCGCCACCCCTAGGGGTGGAAACCTAGGTGGGGGCGCAGCCCCTCCCTTTCCCCTATATATAGTGGGGTTTTGGGCTGCCATAACACGAGAACATCTCCTTCTTGGCGCAGCCCTACCCCTCTCCCTCCTCGTCTCTTGCGGTGCTTGGCGAAGCCCTGCTGGAGTACCACGCTCCTCCACCACCACCACGCCGTCGTGCTGCTGCTGGACGGAGTCTTCCCCAACCTCTCCCTCTCTCCTTGCTGGATCAAGGCATGGGAGACGTCACCGGGCTGCATGTGTGTTGAACGCGGAGGTGCCGTCCGTTCGGCACTAGGATCATCGGTGATTTGGATCACGACGAGTACGACTCCATCAACCCCGTTCACTTGAACGCTTCCGCTTAGCGATCTACAAGGGTATGTAGATGCACTCTCCTTCCCTCGTTGCTAGATTACTCCATAGATTGATCTTGGTGATGCGTAGAAAATTTTGAATTTCTGCTACGATCCCCAACAGTGGCATCATGAGCTAGGTCTATGCGTAGTTTCTATGCACGAGTAGAACACAAAGTTGTGGGCGTCGATTTTGTCAATTTACTTGCCGTTACTAGTCTTATCTTGATTCGGCGGCATTGTGGATGAAGCGGCCCGGACCAACCTTACACGTACGCTTACGTGAGACGGTTCCACCGACTGACATGCACTAGTTGCATAAGGTGGCTGGCGGGTGTCTGTCTCTCCCACTTTAGTCGGATCGGATTCGATGAACAGGGTCCTTATGAAGGGTAAATAGAAATTGGCAATTCACATTGTGGTTTTGGCGTAGGTAAGAAACGTTCTTGCTAGAAACCTATAGCAGCCACGTAAAAAACTTGCAACAACAATTAGAGGACGTCTAACTTGTTTTTGCAGCAAGTGTTTTGTGATGTGATATGGCCAAAGGATGTGATGAATGATATATGTGATGTATGAGATGATCATGTTCTTGTAATAGGAATCACGACTTGCATGTCGATGAGTATGACAACCGGCAGGAGCCATAGGAGTTGTCTTAATTTATTTATGACCTGCGTGTCAACATAAACGTCATGTAATTACTTTACTTTATTGCTAACCGTTAGCTGTAGTAGTAGAAGTAATAGTTGGCGAGACAACTTCATGAAGACACGATGATGGAGATCATGGTGTCATGCCGGTGACGATGATGATCATGGAGCCCCGAAGATGGAGATCAAAAGGAGCAAAATGATATTGGCCATATCATGTCACTTTTGATTGCATGTGATGTTTATCATGTTTATGCATCGTATTTGCTTAGAACAATGGTAGTAAATAAGATGACCCCTCATTAAAATTTCAAGAAAGTGTTCCCCCTAACTGTGCACCGTTGCGAAAGATCACCGTTTCGAAGCACCACGTGATGATCGGGTGTGATAGATTCTTACGTTCACATACAACGGGTGTAAGCCAGATTTACACACGCGAAACACTTAGGTTGACTTGACGAGCCTAGCATGTACAGACATGGCCTCGGAACACAAGAGACCGAAAGGTCGAGCATGAGTCGTATGGCAGATACGATCAACATGAAGATGTTCACCGATGATGACTAGTCCGTCTCACGTGATGATCGGACACGGCCTAGTTGACTCGGATCATGTAATCACTTAGATGACTAGAGGGATGTCTATCTGAGTGGGAGTTCATAAGATGAACTTAATTATCCTGAACATAGTCAAAAGGTCTTCGCAAATTATGTCGTGGCTCGCGCTTCAGTTCTACTGTTTAGATATGTTCCTAGAGAAAATTTAGTTGAAAGTTGATAGTAGCAATTATGCGGACTAGGTCCGTAAACTGAGGATTGTCCTCATTGCTTCATAGAAGGCTTATGTCCTTAATGCACCGCTCAGTGTGCTGAACCTCGAACGTCGTCTGTGGATGTTGCGAACATCTGACATACACATTTGATAACTACGTGATAGTTCAGTTAAACGGTTTAGAGTTGAGGCACCGAAGACGTTTTGAAACGTCGCGAAACATATGAGATGTTTCGAGGGCTGAAATTGGGATTTCAGGCTCGTGCCCACGTCAAGAGGTATAAGACCTCCGACGATTTTCTTAGCCTGCAAACTAAGGGAGAAAAGCTCAATTGTTGAGCTTGTGCTCAGATTGTCTGAGTACAACAATCATTTGAATCGAGTGGGAGTTGATCTTCCAGATGAGATAGTGATGTTTCTCCGAAGTCATTACCACCAAGCTGCTAGAGCTTCGTGATGAACTATAATATATCAGGGACATATATGATGATCCTTGAGATATTCGCGATGTTTGACACCACAAAAGTAGAAATCAAGAAGGAGCATCAATTGTTGATGGTTGGTGAAACCACTAGTTTCAAGAAGGGCAAAGGGCAAGAAGGGATACTTCATGAAACGGCAAATCAGCTGCTGCTCTAGTGAAGAAACCCAAGGTTGAACCCAAACCCGAGACTAAGTGCTTCTGTAATAAGGGGAACAGCCACTGGAGCAGAATTACCCTAGATACTTGGTAGATGAGAAGGCTGGCAAGGTCGGTAGAAGTATATTGGATATACATTGTGTTAATGTGTACTTTACTAGTACTCCTAGTAGCACCAGGGTATTAGATACCGGTTCGGTTGCTAAGTGTTAGTAACTCGAAATAAAGGCTACGGAATGTAAACGGAGACTAGCTAAAGGTGAGCTGACGATATGTGTTGGAAGTTTTCCAAGCTTGATGTGATCAAGCATCGCACGCTCCCTCTACCATCGAGATTGGTGTTTGCGTTGAGCATAGACATGATTGGATTATGTCTATCGCAATACGGTTATTCATTTAAGGAGAATAATGGTTACTCTGTTTATTTGAATAATACCTTCAATGGTCTTGCACCTAAAATGAATGGTTTATTGAATCTCGATCGTAGTGATACACATGTTCATGCCAAAAGATATAAGATAGTAATGATAGTACCACCTACTTGTGGCACTGCCACGTAAGTCATATCGGTATAAAACGCATGAAGAAGCTCCATGTTGATGGATCTTTGGGCTCACTCGTTTTTGAAAAGTTTGAGACATGCGAACCATGTCTATTGGTGTATATGCATGAAGAAACTCCATGCAAATGGACCGTTTGGACTCACTTGATTTTGAATCACTTGAGACATGCAAATCATACCACATGGGCAAGATGACTGAAAGCCTCGTTTTCAGTAAAATGGAACTAGAAAGCAACTTGTTGGAAGTAATACATTTTGATGTGTGCAGTCCAATGAGTGCTGAGGCATGTAGTGGATATCGTTATGTTCTTACTTCACAGATGATTTGAGTAGATGTTGAGTATATTTACTTGATGAATCACGAGTCTGAATTATTGAAAGGTTCAAGTAATTTCAGGGTGAAGTTGAAAGATCATCGTGACAAGAGGATAAAATATCTATGATATGATCATAGAGATGAATATCTGAATTACGAGTTTGGCACAGAATTAAGACATTGTGGAAATTGTTTCACAACTAATACAGCCTGGAACACCATAGTGTGATGGTGTGTCCGAACATCATAACTGCACCCTATTGGATATGATGCATACCATGATGTCTCTTATCGAATTACCACAATAGTTTATGGGTTAGGCATTAGAGACAACCACATTCACTTTAAATAGGGCACCACGTAATTCCGATGAGATGACACCGTATGAACTATGGTTTAGAGAAACCTAAGCTGTCATTTCTTAAAAGTTTGGGGCTGCGACGCTTATGTGAAAAAGTTTCAGGCTGATAAGCTCGAACCCAAAGCGGATAAATGCATCTTCATAGGACACCACAAAACAGTTGGGTATACCTCCTGTCTCAGATCCGAAAGCAATAAGGGATTGTTTCTAGAATCGGGTCCTTTCTCGAGGAAAAGTTTCTCTCGAAAGAATTGAGTGGGAGGATGGTGGAGACTTGATGAGGTTATTGAACCGTCTCTTCAACTAGTGTGTGGCAGGGCACAGGAGTTGTTCCTGTGGCACCTACACCAATTGAAGTGGAAGCTTATGATAGTGATCATGAAACTTCAGATCAAGTCACTACCAAACCTCGTGGGATGACAAGGATGCGTACTACTTCAGAGTGGTACGTAATCCTGTCTTGGAAGTCATGTTGCTAGACAACAATGAACCTACGAGCTATGGAGAAGCGATGGTGGGCCTGGATTCCGATAAATGGCTCGAGGCCATATAATCCGAGAGAGGATCCATATATGAAAACAAAGTGTAGACTTTGGAAGAACTACTTGATGGTCGTAAGGCTGTTAGGTACATATGGATTTTAAAAGGAAGACGGACAATGATGGTAAGTATCACCATTAAGAAAGCTTCGACTTGTCGTTAAGATGTTTTGACAAGTTCAAGGAGTTGACTACATGAGACTTTCTCACTCGTAGCGATGCTAAGAGTCTGTTGGAATTATATTAGCGATTACTGCATTATTTATGAAATCTTGCAGATAGGATGTCAAAACATTGTTTCCTCGACGATTTTCTTGAGGAAAGGTTGTATGTGATACAACCGGAAGGTTTTGTCAATCCTGAAAGATGCTAACAAGTATGCAAAGCTCCAACAATCCTTCCTAAGGACTGGTAAGCATCTCGGAGTTGGAATGTATGCTTTGATGAGATGATCAAAGATTTTGGGTTTATACAAAGTTTATGAAAACTTGTATTTCCAAAGAAGTGAGTGGGAGCACTATGATGAGTATATGTTGTTGACATATTGTTGGATCAGAAATGACGTATAGAATTTCTGGAAAGCATATAGGGTTATTTGGAAAGTGTTTTTCAATGGAAAGCCTGGATTAAGCTACTTGAACATTGAGCATCAAGATCTATAAGGATAGATCAAAACGCTTAATGGTACTTTCAAATGAGCACATACCTTGACATGATCTTGAAGGTGTTCAAGATGGATCAGTCAAAGAAGGAGTTCTTGCCTGAGTTGTAAGGTATGAAGTTAAGACTTAAAGCTCGACCACGGCAGAAGAAAGAGGAAGGACGAAGGTCGTCCCCTATGCTTTTGTCATAGGCTCTATACGGTATGCCATGCTGAGTACCGCACCTGATGTGTGCCTTGCCACATATTTGGCAAGAGGGTACAAAGGTGAATCTAGGAGTAGATCACCAGATAGCGGTCTAAATTATCCTTAGAGGAATAAGGATATGTTTCTCGGTTATGGAGGTGATAAAGAGTTCGACGTAAAGAGTTACGTCGATGCAAGCTTAACACCTATCCGGATAGCTCTGAGTAGAGATACCGGATACGTATAATGGAGCAACAATTTAGAATAGCTCCAAGTAGAACAGTTATTTGAAATGGCTCCAAATATAGCGTAGTAGCTGCATCTACAAGATGACATAGAGATTTGCGAAGTACATACGGATCTGAATGTCAGACCCGTTGACTAAAACCTCTCTCACAAGCATAACATGATCAAACCCAGAACTCTTTGGGTGTTAGTCACATGGGGATGTGACCTTGAGTGTTAATCACATATCGATGTGAACTGGATTATTGACTCTAGTGCAAGTGGGAGACTGTTGGAAATATGCCCTAGAGGCAATAATAAATTAGTTATTATATATTTCCTTGTTCATGATAATCGTTTATTATCCATGCTAGAATTGTATTGATAGGAAACTCAGATACATGTGTGGATACATAGACAACACCATGTCCCTAGTAAGCCTCTAGTTGACTAGCTCGTTGATCAATAGATGGTTACGGTTTCCTGACCATGGACATTGGATGTCGTTGATAACGGGATCACATCATTAGGAGAATGATGTGATGGACAAGACCCAATCCTAAGCCTAGCACAAGATCGTGTAGTTCGTATGCTAAAGCTTTTCTAATGTCAAGTATCATTTCCTTAGACCATGAGATTGTGCAACTCCCGGATACCATAGGAATGCTTTGGGTGTGCCAAATGTCACAACGCAACTGGGTGGCTATAAAGGTACACTACAGGTATCTCCGAAAGTGTCTATTGGGTTGGCCCGAATTGAGACTGGGATTTGTCACTCCGTGTGACGGAGAGGTATCTCTGGGCCCACTCGGTAGGACATCATCATAATTGCACAATGTGGCCAAGGGTTGATCACGGGATGATGTGTTACGGAACGAGTAAAGAGACTTGCCGGTAACGAGATTGAACAAGGTATCGATACCGACGATCGAATCTCGGGCAAGTACAATACCGCGAGACAAACGGAATTGCATACGGATTGATCGAATCCTCGACATCGTGGTTCATCGATGAGATCATCGTGGAACATGTGGGAACCAACATGGGTATCTAGATCCCGCTGTTGGTTATTGACCGGAGAACGTCTCGGTCATGTCTGCATGGTTCCCGAACCCGTAGGGTCTACACACTTAAGGTTTCGATGACGCTTAGGGTTATAGGGAAGTTTAGATATGTGGTTACCGAATGTTGTTCGGAGTCCCGGATGAGATCCGGACATGTCACGAGAGTTCCGGAATGGTCCGGAGGTAAAGATTTATATATGGGAAGTCCTGTTTTGGTCACCGGAAAAGTTTCGGGTGCTTGGTAACGTACCGGGACCACCGGAGGGTCCGGGGGGTCCACAGGTGGGGCACCTGCCCCAGGGCTGCGTGGCCAAGTGTGAGAGGGGACCAGCCCCAGGTGGGCTGTGCGCCCCCCCCCCCCACCAGGGCCCAAGGCGAAGAGAGAAGGGTAAAGGGGGAAACCCTAGGCTCAGATGGGCCTAAGGCCCACCTAGTGGTGCGCCCCCCTCTCTCCCCCCTTGGCCGCCCCCTAGATGGGATCTAGGGCTGGCCGCCACCCCTAGGGGTGGAAACCTAGGTGGGGCGCAGCCCCTCCCTTTCCCCTATATATAGTGGGGTTTTGGGCTGCCATACACACGAGAACATCTCCTTCTTGGCGCAGCCCTACCCCTCTCCCTCCTTGTCTCTTGCGGTGCTTGGCGAAGCCCTGCTGGAGTACCACGCTCCTTCACCACCACCACACCGTCGTTCTGCTGATGGACGGAGTCTTCCCCAACCACTCCCTCTCTCCTTGATGGATCAAGGCATGGGAGACGTCACCGGGCTGCATGTGTGTTGAACGCGGAGGTGCCGTCTGTTCGGCACTAGGATCATCGGTGATTTGGATCACGGCGAGTATGACTCCATCAACCCCGTTCACTTGAACGCTTCCTCTTAGCGATCTACAAGGGTATGTAGATGCACTCTCCTTCCCCTCGTTGCTAGATTACTCCCTAGATTGATCTTGGTGATGCGAAGAAAATTTTGAATTTCTGCTACGATCCCCAACAACGTGGGCGTCAAAGTCGGACACTACATCCACGTCCCACAAGTGACGTGGGAGTCGAACGCCGCGCCACTTGTGGACGTGGATGTAGTGTCCGACACCAACGGTACCATGTATCTCACACCGACGATACTTGCTATTTAGGGTTTCCTCTACCGCTCGGCGACCCTCGACGACCCTCGTTCCCGATAAAAAAAAGAGGAAGAAGAAGAAAAAAAGAGGAGAAGAAAGAATAGAGGAGAAGAACTCCTCTATTCTTTCTTCTCCTCTTTTTTTTCTTCTTCCTCTTCTTTTTTTATCCTCTTCTACCTCTCATGTTCGACAACCCTCGACCCCTCGGCGACCCTAGACCCCCTCTCGACCCCCTCATGTCGAAGTTATCGGGTAGGGGGTATATCGACAACGACATACCCGATACATACATACATACATATCACATGCATCCATACATATATGAACAAAATTAATATCTACTAATTAGCAACCTAAATAAAAAAAACTAATACATATAGGAAGAAGAAAAAAAAGAAGAGAAGAAAGAATAGAGGAGAAGACTTCCTCTTCTTCCTCTCCTCTTCTTCTCCCTCTTCTTCCCCTTCTTCCTCGCCTCTCTCATGAATGTCCGACATTCTCGACCCCCCCCGCACGTGTCGAAGAAAAAAAAGAAGAAAAAAAGAGGAGAAGAAGAAAGGAATAGAGGAGAAGAAGAGAAAAAGAGAATATATATTCTATTTTTCTCTTCTTCTCCTCTATTCCTTTCTTCTTCTCCTCTTCTTTTTCTTCTTTTTTCTTCTTCTTATTTATTTCTCCTTGTCTTCCTCTCCCCTCTTCTTCTCCTTTCTTCCTCTTCTTATTTCCTTTTTCCTCTCATTCTTTTTCTTCTTCTTCCTTCTTAAAAATACATGAAGTAGTATTGCTTGT
Source organism: Triticum urartu (assembly GCF_003073215.2). Classification (NCBI taxonomy): domain Eukaryota; kingdom Viridiplantae; phylum Streptophyta; class Magnoliopsida; order Poales; family Poaceae; genus Triticum; species Triticum urartu. Next base: position 18,171,897 of record NC_053026.1, read on the forward strand.
TTTTTTAAATAATGTTCAAATAGAAGTTTTAGAAAAAAAAGTAAAGGTTTTCCTAATTGATTGTTCATATGAATATGCAAACAGTTGCATATTTACAATAATCAATATCACCAAAAAATCTATGAATAGAAAAAAATACTATTTTTTCTGTTAATCTATCTTTTGCATACATATACACACATACATATACTATACATATACATATAATCAGGAAAAAACATATATGAATTTGCAAAAAAATTAAGAATAGGGGGGAAGAGGGTGGCGGTGCCGGCCCTGACCAAAGCGAGAGGCGACGGCGGCGCGGGGCGGCGACGGCGAGGCAGAGGCGGGGCAGCGATGGCGTCGGGGTGGCGACGCGGGGCGGCGACGGCGTCGGGGCAGCGCGGGGAGGTGACCGCGACAGTGCGGGGTGGCGCGCGGCAACGGAGTCGGGGCGGCGCGGGGTGGCGACGGCGTTTGGGCGGCGCGGGACGGCGTCGGAGGCAGGGGCGACGACGGCGACGGCGAGGCGCAGAGGGGCAGCCTGGCGGCGTCGGGCGGGGAAGATGAACTGAATGGAAATTTTCACAAGTGTTAGTTATATAGCAAAGGCATTGGTCACGGTTCGTGGCACAAACCGTGACCAATGCCCCCCTTTAGTCCCGGTTGGTGCCACCAACCGGGACCAAAGGCCTTGTGCGGCAGCTGTGTCGAAAGTCTAGTCCCACTTTGCTAGTTGAGAGGGGTGCGCAGTGGTTTATAAGCCCCACTGCCGCACCCCTCTCGAGCTTCTCTCCATTGCAGGCTTACGGGCCTAATTGTCACTGCTATGCCTGTGGGCCTACTGGGCCTCATGCGGGCCTGAATTCTGGCCCTTGGATGGGTTTCTAGACGTATTCAGGCCGTGGGGGCCCAGTAGGTGGCATTTTTTGTTTTTTTGTTGCTTTATTTTTTTCTTTTGTTTTTTGCTTTATTTTTTTATTCTTTTTGGTTTTAGTTTTAGAAAAATTATAAACTTTCTGTTAGTGCCACTAGTTTTCAAATTTGAAAACACTTTTTGTTTTTTTGTTTTCTTTGTTGCTTTATTTAATTTATTTTGTTTCTAATTACAACAAAATACTTATTGTTGCTATTTTTTTCCAGTTTTTTTGTTTTGTTTTTTGCATTATTTATTTTCTTTTGTTTTTTTCTTTAATTTTTAATTCTGTTTGCTTTTAGGTTAGCAAAATATAAACTTTCTGTTAGTGCCATTAGTTTTAGAAAAATTATAAACTTTCTGTTAGTGCATTTAGTTGACAAATTTGAATAGTTAAAATTTGAATTCTTTGAAATTTGTGTGAATCACAAGTTTGTGATTAACTTACTTAAAAAATGAGAATAGATGCACTTATAGAGAAAATTCAACCTAAATTCATACTAAATTTCTATGAATTTCTAAGAAATTCACTATGAATTTATGTTAAACTTTTCTCTATTAGGGCATCTATTTTCACTTTGAGAGGAGCTCAACAAGGCAGAGAGGGAAGGGCTTATAAACTGGTGTAAGCCCCCTTCGGTTGGCGAGCTGGGACTAAACTCTGCTCGCAACGAGGACCAACCCTTTAGTCCCGGTTTGTGGCACAAACCGGGACTCATGGTCATGGGCCAGTGGCGAGGAGAAAAATTATAAACTTTCTGTTAGTGCCATTAGTTTAAAAAAATTATAAAGTTTCTGTTAGTGCCATTAGTTTTCAAATTTGAATAGTTAAAATTTGAATTCTTATATTTGTTTGAATCACAAGTTTGTGATTAACTTTACTTTCTCCAGTTTTTTTTTGTTTTTTGCATTATTTATTTTCTTTTGTTTCTTCGCATTTTTTAATTCTTTTTGCTTTTAGGTCAGAAAAATTATAAACTTTCTGTTAGTGCCATCAGTTTTAGAAAAAATTATAAACTTTCTGTTAGTGCCATTAGTTTTCAAATTTGAATAGTTAAAATTTGAATAATGTTATTACGAGGGCCGAACCATAAGACATGAAAGCATTTCAAATGAACTCTGAAAAAGTTGAAAGTTGGCATGGTATCATAATTTCACCCACATAGCATGTGCATGTACAAAACGGACAATGGTACCATGTTCGTGTGTTACAAAGTTGGCATGGTATCATCATAATAGTTGCGGGAGAAAGTCTTCACTTTTTCTTTGCTTGTGTCATTTGCTTATTGCGCCGTAACCATTGATAATCTTCATTTTTTATCAGGATGCTTGGGTCAGCCTTGACATTGAAGGGAGGAATTTCATGAAACTTTTCATAATCTTCAGACATGTCTGTCTTGCCGTCCACTCCCAGGATGTCCCTTTTTCCTGAAAGAACTATGTGGCGCTTTGGCTCATCGTATGATGTATTCGCTTCCTTATCTTTTCTTTTTCTCGGTTTGGTAGACATGTCCTTGACATAGATAACCTGTGCCACATCATTGGCTAGGACGAACGGTTCGTCAGTGTACCCAAGATTTTTCAGATCCACTATTGTCATTCCGTACTGTGGGTCTACCTGTACCCCGCCGCCTGACAGATTGACCCATTTGCACTTAAACAAAGGGACCTTCAAATCAGGTCCGTAGTCAAGTTCCCATATGTCCACTATGTAACCATAATATGTGTCCTTTCCGCTCTCGGTTGCTGCATCAAAGCGGACACCGCTGTTTTGGTTGGTGATCTTTTGATCTTGGGCGATCGTGTAAAATGTATTCCCATTTATCTCGTATCCTTTGTAAGTCAATACAGTCAAAGATGGTCCCCTGGACAACAAGTACAACTCATCACAAACAGTGTTGTCACCTCTGAGACGTGTTTCCAACCAACTGCTGAAAGTCCTGATGTGTTCACATGTAATCCAGTCGTCGCAGTGCTCCGGGTGTTTGTAGCACACACTGTTCTTGTGTTCATCGACATACGGGGTCACCAAGGTAGAGTTCTGTAGAACTGTGTAGTGTGCTTGAGACGAAGAATATCCGTCCCTGCATATTATTGAGTCTCTTCCAAGAGTGCCTTTTCCAGTCATTTAGGGAGACCTATCTTCTTAAGGCCAGGAATGAAGTCAACACAAAACCCGATAACATCCTCTGTTTGATGGCCCATGGAGATGCTTCCTTCTGGCCTAGCGCGGTTACGGACATATTTCTTTAGGACTCCCATGAACCTCTCAAAGGGGAACATATTGTGTAGAAATATGGGCCCCAGGATGACAATCTCGTCGACTAGATGAACTAGGACATGCGTCATGATATTGAAGAAGGATGGTGGGAACACCAGCTCGAAACTTACAAGACATTGTGCCACATCACTCCTTAGCCTTGGTACGATTTCTGGATCGATCACCTTCTGAGAGATTGCATTGAGGAATGCACATAGCTTCACAATGGCTAATCGGACGTTTTGCGATAGAAGCCCCCTCAATGCAACCGGAAGCAGTTGCGTCATAATCACGTGGCAGTCATGAGACTTTAGGTTCTGAAACTTTTTCTCTGGCATATTTATTATTCCCTTTATATTCGACGAGAAGCCAGTTGTGATCTTCATATTGAGCAGGCATTCAAAGAAGATTTCTTTCTCTTCTTCCGTAGGACCGTAGCTGGCGGGATCTTTATACTGCTTCGGAGCATGCCGTCTTTTTCGCGCAAACGTTGCAGGTCCTCCCATGCCTCAGGTGTATCTTTTTTCTTCCCATACACGCCCAAGAAGCCTAGCAGGTTCACGCAAAGGTTCTTCGTCACGTGCATCACGTCGATTGAAGAGCGGACCTCTAGGTCTTTCCAGTAGGGTAGGTCCCAAAATATAGATTTCTTCTTCCACGTGGGTGCATGTCCCTCAACGTCATTCGGAACAGCTAGTCCACCGGGACCCTTTCCAAAGATTACGTAGTGTAAATCATTGACCATAGCAAGTACGTGATCACCGGTACACATGGCGAGCTTCTTTCGGTGATCTGCCTCGCCTTTGAAATGCTTGCCTTTCTTTCGACATTGATGGTTGGTCGAAAGAAAGCGACGATGGCCCAGGTACACATTCTGCCTGCATTTGTCCAGGTATATACTTTCAGTGTCATCTAAATAGTGCGTGCATGCGTGGTATCCTTTGTTTGTCTGTCCTGAAAGGTTACTGAGAGCGGGCCAATCGTTGATGGTCATGAACAGCAACGCCTTAAGGTTAAATTCCTCCTGTCTGTGCTCATCCCACGTACATACACCGTTTCCATTCCACAGCTGTAAAAGTTCTTCAACTAATGGCCTTAGGTACACATCAATTTCGTTGCCGGGTTGCTCATGCACATCCAAGGAGGAAGTTTATACATACATAGAGTCACGGGCCAGGTGCTGTGATTGCTGCTCTGCTCCCCGAAAGGATTAATGCCATCCGCGCTTAAAGCAAACCATACATTCCTTGGGTCCTTTGCAAACTCATCCCAGTACTTTCTCTCGATTTTTCTCCACTGCGACCCGTCAGCGGGTGCTCTCAACTTCCCATCTTTCTTTCGGTTCTCACTGTGCAATCGCATCAACTTGGCATGCTCTTCGTTTCTGAACAGACGTTTCAACCGTGGTATTATAGGAGCATACCACATCACCTTCGCAGAAACCATCTTCCTGGGGGGCTGGCAGTCAACATCACCAGGGTCATCTCGTCTGACCTTATACCGCAATGCACCGCATACCGGGCATGCGTTCAGATCCTTGTATGCACCGCGGTAGAGGATGTAGTCATTAGGGCATGCATGTATCTTCTCCACCTCCAATCCTAGAGGGCATACGACCTTCTTTGATGCGTATGTACTGTCGGGCAATTCATTATCCTTTGGAAGCTTCTTCTTCAATATTTTCAGTAGCTTCTCAAATCCTTTGTCAGCCACAGCATTCTCTGCCATCCACTGCAGCAATTCTAGTATGGTACTGAGCTTTGTGTTGCCATCTTCGCAATTGGGGTATAACCCTTTTTTGTGATCCTCTAACATGCGATCGAACTTCAGCTTCTCCTTTTGACTTTCGCATTGCGTCCTTGCATCGACAATGACCCGGCGGAGATCATCATCATCGGGCACATCGTCTGGTTCCTCTTGATCTTCAGCAGCTTCACCCGTTGCAGCATCATTGGGCACATCGTCTGGTTCCTCTTGATCTTCACCAGCTCCCCCCGTTAGAGCATCACCGTATTCAGGGGGCACATAGTTGTCATCGTACTCTTCTTCTTCGTCGTCTTCCATCATAACCCCTATTTCTCCGTGCCTCGTCCAAACATTATAGTGTGGCATGAAACCCTTGTAAAGTAGGTGGGAGTGAAGGATTTTCCGGTTAGAGTAAGACCTCGTATTCCAACATTTAGTGCATGGACAACACATAAAACCATTTTGCTTGTTTGCCTCAGCCGCATCGAGAAACTCATGCACGCCCTTAATGTACTCGCAGGTGTGTCTGTCACCGTACATCCATTGCTGGTTCACTGCGTGCCTTATATATGATTAAGTGTCCAAATTAATAGAAGTTCATCATCACATTAAAACCAAAGTGCATACATAGTTCTCATCTAACAACATATAGCTCTCCAGAGCATCTAATTAATTAAGCCATACATTGAAACTATGTAAAACATTTCAATGCGAAAACAAATGCGATCATAATCGCAACCAAGGTAACAATTGATCCAACGGCATAATGATACCAAGCCTCGGTATGAATGGCATATTTTCTAATCTTTCTAATCTTCAAGCGCATTGCATCCATCTTGATCTTGTGATCATCGATGACATCCGCAACATGCAACTCCAATATCATCTTCTCCTCCTCAATTTTTTTTATTTTTTCCTTCAACAAATTGTTTTCTTATTCAACTAAATTTAACCTCTCGACAATAGGGTCGGTTGGCATTTTCGATTCACATACATCCTACATAAATAAAATCAATGTCACGTTGGTCGGCATAATTTTCATAAACAATAAATGAACCAATAGTTATAAATATAATATATATACCACATCCGAATCATCGACAGGACGAGGGCCGACGGGGGCGGATACCAAAACCATCGCACTATATAAGATGCAATAATGAAAGTAAGAAAATAATACAAGTATCTATGTAAACATACAAGTAAGAATATTTTTCCTTTCAGAAAAAAGATAAGAACAAGAGGCTCACCACGGTGGTGCCGGCGATGAGCTCGGCGCGGGTGATCGACGGCGGTGAAGATGGGGACGGGGCGTGACAGACCGCTAAACCTAGACAAATATTATGGAAAATGGAGCTTGGAGGTCGAGCTTGGAGAGGAGAAAGCTTAAGTAGTGTGGCTCGGGCATTCCATCGAACACCTTGTGTGCATAGGAGGTGAGCTAGAGCACCACCAAGCCCTCTCCCCCTCGGCCAGAGAAAAACAGAGCACTGGGTGCTCTGCTCGCGAGTGAGGGGTATATCTAGGCACCTCATTGGTCCCAGTTGGTGACATGAGCCGGGACTATAGGGGAGCCTTTGGTCCCGGTTCAAGCCACCAACCGGGACCAATGGTGGTGGGCCAGGAGCGAGGCCCATTGGTCCCGGTTCATCCCACCAACCGGGACCAAAAGATCCAGATGAACCGGGACCAATGGCCCACGTGGCCCGGCCGGCCCCCTGGGCTCACGAACCGGGACCAATGCCCAGACAAATGGGCTGACCCGGCCTGGACCAAAGCCCTGTTTTCTACTAGTGTTCCCTCTTGAAGGGCCTATCTATTTACTTTTATGCTGAGTCATCATCCTCTTATTAAAAAGCACCAGTTGGAGAGCACTGCTGTCATTTGCATTCATTATTGCTAGTTTACATTGGGTATGACTTGACTGGATCTCTTTTACCATGAATTATAATGTCTAGTTAGTCCTTGGTCTTTAAAGGTGCTCTGCATTTATATTTTGCGGTCTCAGAAAGGGCTAGCGAGATACCATCTTGTTATATCATATTATGATTGTTTTGAGAAAGTGTTGTCATCCGAGATTTATTATCATGGCTCGCTAGTTGATTATGCTATTGATAGGAGTAAACTTGAGACCTATGAGTTATTGTGAATGTGGTTAGTTATAATCTTTGCTGAAAACTTGAATGTTGGCTTTACATATTTACAACAACAAGAGCAAACAGAGTTTGTAAAAGTTTTTCTTTATCACTTTCAGTTTGTCGACTGAATTGCTTGAGGACAAGCAAAGGTTTAAGCTTGGGGGAGTTGATACGTCTCCAACGTATCTACTTTTCCAAACACTTTTGCCCTTGTTTTGGACTCTAACTTGCATGATTTGAATGGAACTAACCCGGACTAACGTTGTTTTCAGCAAAATTACCATGGTGTTATTTATGTGCAGAAACAAACGTTCTTGGAATGACCTGAAACTTCACGGAGCCACTTTTCAGAAAATATGAAAATATCTGCAAAAGATGAAGGCCAGGGGGCACCACCTCTCCACGAGGGTGGGGGGTGCGCCTGCCCCCCTATGGCGCGCCCCCTACCTCATGGGCCCCCTGTTTCCTCTCCGACTCCAACTCCAACTCTATATATTGTGTTTCAGGGAGAAAAAAATCAGAGAGAAGAAATCATCGCGTTTTACGATATGGAGCCGCCGCCAAGCCCTAAAACCTCTCGGGAGGGCTGATCTGGAGTCCGTTCGGGGCTCCGGAGAGGGGAATCCGTCGCCATCATCATCATCAACCATCCTCAATCACCAATTTCATGATGCTCACCGCCGTGTGTGAGTAATTCCATCATAGGCTTGCTGGACGGTGATGGGTTGGATGAGATCTATCATGTAATCGAGTTAGTTTTGTTAGGGTTTGATCCCTAGTGTCCACTATGTTCTGAGATTGATGTTGCTATGACTTTGCTTTGCTTAATGCTTGTCACTAGGGCCCGAGTGCCATGATTTCAGATCTGAACCTATTATGTTTTCATCAATATATGAGTGTTCTTGATCCTATCTTGCAAGTCTACAGTCACCTATTATGTGTTATGATCCATTAACCCCGAAGTGACAATAATCGGGATACTTACCGGTGATGACCGTAGTTTGAGGAGTTCATGTATTCACTATGTGTTAATGCTTTGTTCCGGTTCTCTATTAAAAGGAGGCCTTAATATCCCTTAGTTTCCGTAAGGACCCCGCTCCCATGGGAGGGTAGGACAAAAGATGTCATGCAAGTTCTTTTCCATAAGCACGTATGACTATATTCGGAATACATGCCTACATTATATCAATGAACTGGAGCTAGTTCTGTGTCACCCTAGGTTATGACTGTTACATGATGAACCGCATCCGGCATCATTCTCCTTCACTGATCCATTGCCTACAAGCTTTCCACATATTGTTCTTAGCTTATTTACTTTCCCATTGCTATTGCTATCATCACTACAAAATACCAAAAACATTACTTTTACTACTGTTATCTTTTGTCACCGTTATCACTACTATCATATTACTTTTCTACTACACACTTTGCTGCAGATGTTAAGTTTCCAGGTGTGGTTGAATTGACAACTCAGCTGCTAATACTTGAGAGTATTCTTTGGCTCCCCTTGTGTCGAATCAATAAATTTGGGTTGAATACTTTATTCTCAAAAACTGTTGTGATCCCCTATACTTGTGGGTTATCAGAAGGAACCCTTTGGCCATGGGGCATCGACGCCTTTGCTTATTGCGGCACCTCCGCATTCTGCGTGTCGCCCATTGATCACCTTCGGCTTCACATTGAAGGTCTTGAGCCATAGGCCGAAGTGTGGGCTGATGCGGAGGAGGCCTCACATACGACGATAAACGACGAGATGTGAAGAATGGATTCCGGAGCTAGATCGTGGAAGTCGAGCCCATAACAGAACATGAGCCCTCTGACGAAGGGATCAAGACTAAAGCCTAGCCCTTGGAGGAAGTGGGAAACAAATACGACACTCTCGTTGGGTTCGGGAGTGGGGATGACCTGTCCTCGGGAAGGCAGCCTATGCGAGATTTCGGCGGTCAGATACCTGGCCTCCCTTAGCTTCTCGATGTCCTCCTCTATGACAGAGGAGGCCATCTACTGGCCCTGAAGGTTGGATCCGGACATGATTGAAGGTCCGAAGCGCTTCGCCTAAGCCTTGGGTGTTGGAACTCAGGGTGGGGGAAGGGAGGGATTGAGCGTGATAAGAAAAGGATAGGCTTTGGCCCCTTTATAAAGAGGGCGAATATCAAGCGTCCTCCGCGTGGCCGTTTGGAACTTGCCTAAAATCGAGGAGTCGTACTAACGGGCATGATTGGGTTACCCACACCCGTATTGATGAGAATCCTGTGATAAGGGGACACGATCTCTGCTTCTACATGATGTGCCAATAAAACCGCCTTGCAACACGTGCAGTGGCTGGTTGGGAAAAATGGTTCGAATAATGACCGAGGCCAGGGCGTGATGTCACGTTATGAAAATTTGTCAGCAGATTAGATTTGCGGAAATATTATACTGTCTACAGTGGTATGTGGAATTTGTTTTGCAGAGCCGGACACTATCCTTGTGTTCAAAATCTTCTATGAAGTATTCGGAGCAGGAACCCGCCTTGCAATGCTGAAGACAATCTGTGCGCTGGACTCATCGTCATTGAAGCCTGGTTCAGGGCCTACTAAGGGAGTCCTGGATTAGGGGGTCCTTGGACAGCCGGACTATATCCCTTTGTCGGACTGTTGGACTATGAAGATACAAGATTGAAGACTTCGTCCCGTGTCCGGGTGGGACTCTCCTTTGCGTGGAAGGCAAGCTTGGCCATTCGGATATGTAGATATCCTCCCTTGTAACCGACTCTGTGTAACCCTAGCCCCTTCCGGTGTCTATATAAACCAGAGGGTTTTAGTCCGTAGGACAACAACAATCATACCATAGGCTAGCTTCTAGGGTTTAGCTTCTTCGATCTCATGGTAGATCAACTCTTGTAATACTCATATCATCAAGTTCAATCAAGCAGGAAGTAGGGTATTACCTCCATCGAGAGGGCCCGAACCTGGGTAAACATTATGTCCCCCACCTCCTGTTACCATCCGCCTTAGACGCATAGTTCGGGACCCCCTACCCGAGATCTGCCGGTTTTGACACCAACAATGGCCATCATCATCTTGTGCCTTTGATCTCCATCTCCAAAGCACCATCATGATCACCATCGTCACCGGCTTGATACCATGATCTCCATCGAAGCATCATTGTCGTCTTGCCAACTATTGCTTCTACGACTATCACTACCGCTTAGTGATAAAGTAAAGCAATTACATGGCGGTTGCATTTCATACAATAAAGCAACAACCATATGGCTCCTGCCAGTTGCCAATAACTGTGTTACAAAACATGATCATCTCATACAATAATTTATATAATCACGTCTTGACCATATCACATCACAACATGCCCTGTGATACCTCTCCAACGTATCTATAATTTTTGATTGTTCCATGCTATTATATATTCTGTTTTGGATGTTTAATGGGCTTTATGATACACTTTTCTATTATTTTGGGGACTAACCTATTAACCCAAGGCCCAGTGCAAATTGCCGTTTTTTTGCCTATTTCAGTATTTCGCAGAAAAGGGATATCAAACGGAGTCCAAACGTAATGAAACCATCGTAAGTGTGATTTTTGGAACAAACATGATCCAGAGGACTTGGAGTGGACGTCAAGAAACAACCGAGGAGGCCACGAGGTAGGGGGTGCGGCTATCCCCTGGGCGTGCCCTCCCTCTCGTGGGCCCCTCATAGCTCAACTGACCTACTTCTTCCTCCTATATTATACTCATATACCCTGAAAACATCCAGGAGCACCATGAAACCCTATTTCCACCGCCGCAACCTTCTATACCCAAGAGATCCCATCTTGGGGCCTTTTCGGAGCTCTGCCAGAGGGGGCATCAATCACGGCGGGCCTCTACATCAACTCCATGGCTCCTTCGATGATGTGTGAGTAGTTTACTTTAGACCTTCGGGTCCATAGCTATTAGCTAGATGGCTTCTCCTCTCTCTTTGGATCTCAATACAATGTTCTCCTCGATCTTCTTGAGATCTATTTCATGTAACTCTTTTTGCGGTGTGTTTGTCGAGATCCGATGAATTGTGGGTTTATGATCAAGTCTATCTATGAACAATATTTGATTCTTTTCTGAAATCTTTTATGTATGATTGGTTATCTTTGCAAGTCTCTTCGAATTATCAGTTTGGTTTGGCCTACTAGATTGATCTTTCTTGCAATGGGAGAAGTGCTTAGCTTTGGGTTCCATCTTGCGATGCTCGATCCCAGTGACAGAAAGGGAAACGACACGTATTGTATTGTTTCCATCGAGGATAAAAATATGGGGTTTATATCATATTGCTTGAGTTTATCCCTCGACATCATGTCATCTTACCTAATGCGTTACTCTGTTCTTATGAACTTAATACTCTAGATGCATGCTGGATAGCGGTCGATGTGTGGAGTAATAGTAGTAGATGCAGGCAGGAGTCGGTCTACTTGTCACGAACGTGATGCCTACATACATGATCATGCCTAGATATTCTCATAATTATTCGCTTTTCTATCAATTGCTCGACAGTAATTTGTTCACCCACCATAATACTTATGCTATCTTCAGAGAAGCCACTAGTGAAACCTATGGCCCGTTGGTCTATTCTCCATTATATTAATCTCCCGTCAACAAGTTATTTATATTACCTTTTATTTTGCAATCCTTACTTTTAATCTTTATCATAGCAATACCAAAAATATTATCTTATAATCTCTATCAGATCTCACTCTCGTAAGTGACCGTGAAGGGATTGACAACCCCTTTATCGCGTTGGTTGTGAGGTTCTTATTTGTTTGTGTACGTACGAGGGACTTGCGTGTGGCCTCCTACTTGATTGATACCTTGGTTCTCAAAAACTGAGGGAAATACTTACGCTACTTTGCTGCATCACCCTTTCCTCTTCAAGGGAAAACCAACGCAGTGCTCAAGAGGTAGCAAGAAGGATTTCTGGCGCCGTTGCCGGGGAGTCTACGCAAAGGTCAAGACATACCAAGTACCCATCACAAACTCTTATCCCTTGCATTACATTATTTGCCATTTGCCTCTCGTTTTCTTCTCCCCCACTTCACCCATGCCGTTTTATTTGCTCTCTTTCGCTTTTTCTTTCGCTTGCCTCTTGTATCCCGTGTGTCCCGTCATGGCTAGTCTATTATCCACTCCTTTATCTCTCGAGAATGAAGTCCTTAATTTTAAACAAAGGGAGGGAGAAAACTTAAAATATGCTTGGTACAGAATTTGCAATGCACAAAATAGATCTAGTAGGAAGCAATCTACTTCCGTTCTTCTTTGCAATTTTTATGTGGTCATCACTCCTTGGAATAGATATATTCTTGATGCCATTACCGGAGGAAATTTCTTGGGTATCCATACTTTTGATTCTTATAATGCTATGATAGATTTGTTTGGCACACCACCTCTCTTGGTTAATGGAACTATGTTAACTTTGGAACATGTTATGCAAAGGCTCGAAATTATTGAAAATAAAGTTGCCACTGTGGAATTGATTGAGAATTTGGATAAAAAGATCCACAACCAAATTACCCAATATGGATCTAAGGTAGGAGTTACTCCGAAAAGTTTTAAAGAAAAAGAACCCATAGTTAATGAAAAAATAGACCAAGATTCTACTAGAATTGATAAACTTGAGGGTATTATTACCAACTTAGGGTCCGCTTTTTCTGCCGTAAGGAATACTTCAAATCCTCCTACCAAAGTTGCAAAATTAATGTATGTTCCTAAAAATAAGGGTGAAACTTCTAGTAAGGAAAATGCGGATCTCAAATCCATAAGTGCTCATCCCAACTTTCTCGCTACCATTAAGGAACCTTTTCCTACAAATGATTTTCTTGATTTTTGCCTAGGAGTTTAATCATTAGTAGAAAGAAGGAAACACCTAAGAGTTATAAGTGTTATATTTAAGAATTGCATACCAAATATGATAATACCTAGATCTATCCTTGCTTTTATGCCTAGCTAGGGGCGTTAAACGATAGCGCTTGTTGGGAGGCAACCAAATTTTATTTTTGTTTCTTGCTTTTTGATTATGTTTAGAAATAAATAATGCATCTATCCTCTGTTTAGATGTGGTTTTATGCTTTTAATTAGTGTTTGTGCCAAGTAGAACCTTTGGGAAGACTTGGGGAAAGTGTTTGTGATCTTGCTGTAAAAAACAGAAACTTTAGCGCTCACGAGATTTGCTGCCATTTTTTACTGGGGAGTGATATTTAGTTAATTCTTTTTGAAGATGATTATTATATAAATTCCTCGCGTCCATAAATTTATTTTAGAATTTTTGGGATTCCAGAAGTATTCAAAACCTACAGATTACTACAGACTGTTCTGTTTTTGACAGATTCTGTTTTTCGTGTGTTGTTTGCTTATTTTGATGAATCTATGGCTAGTAATAGAGTTTATGAACCATAGAAAAGTTGGAATACAGTAGGTTTAACACCAATATAAATAAATAATGAGTTCATTACAGTACCTTAAGTGGTGGTTTGTTTTCTTTTACTAACGGAGCTCATGGGATTTTCTGTTTAAGTTTTGTGTTGTGAAGTTTTCAAGTTTTGGGTAAAGATTTGATGGATTATGGAGCAAAGAGTGGAAATAGCCTAAGCTTGGGGATTCCCAAGGAACCCCAAGGTAAAATCCAAGGACAACCAAAATCCTCAGCTTGGGGATGCCCTGGAAGGCATCCCCTCTTTCGTCTTCGTCCATCGGTAACTTTACTTGGAGCTATATTTTTATTCACCACATGATATGTGTTTCGCTTGGAGTGTCTTGGATGATTTGAGTCTTTGATTTTTAGTTTACCACAATCATACTTGCTGTACAAACCTTTTGAGAGACACACATGAATTGTAATTTATTAGAATACTCTATGTGGTTCACTTATATCTTTTGAGCTAGATAACACTACTAGGGAAAAGCTTATACACAAACGCTTACTAGTAGCGCGGGTTTATAACCCTCGCTACTGCTACTTACTAGTAGCGTGGGTTTTTACCCCTCGCTACTACTAAGTTGATACTAGTAGCGCGGGTTTTTAACCCGGGGTACTACTAAGCGGTCTCTACCGTGCCCTCCCGGGACATGCCATAGTAGTAGCGAGCGGTACAAACCCGCGCTACTACTAAGTTGATAGTAGTAGCGTGGTTTTATACCCCTCGCTACTACTAAGTATGAGGTAGGTGAAATCTCCATATCCTCGGCCGAATCCCTCCTCTCTCCTTCACTTTCCCCCTCTCTCACTTTCCTCCTCTCTCCCTCATACTCCAGCGGTGGCCGCCGCTGGTACACTCTGCTTTCTTCCACCCTCCCTCTCTGAGATCCCTCCGATGGGAGGTCGCGGGAGCTCCTCGCCGCCACCAAGATGCGGAAGCACGACCTCGGCATCCTCCTCCTCGCCGCCTTCGCCGTCTTCTTCTCGCTCTAGGTCAGCCCTCCTCCTCCCCCCCTCTCTGATTCGATTTGGAACCCTAGCTGACCCATCCCCCTCCTCCTCTGATAGCATGAGGGCCACCACGAGGTGCTGCTCCCCATGCATGACGCTAAGATCCAGGTCCCGGCCCATGCCTGGCTAGCCTCTGCGGCCTTCACGAGGCGCGCATCATGGCCGAGATCTCCCTGCTCCCGGCCAACGTGCGCGTCGCCGCCATCCGCCGCCCCGTCACCATGGCCGTCGGCGCCGTCGACCGAACCATTGACACCATTGACAAGATTTTTGCAATAAGTAGTAGCACGGGTCAAACTTTTTGCAACACGCACGGGGTCAAGATTTTTTTTGGTTTTTCAAATTAATAGTAGTAGCGCGGGTCACAGACACGCGCTACAGATAGTTAGTAGTAGTAGTGCGGGATGCACCGCGCTACTACTACTAGTTAGCTATAGTGCCATAGTAGTAGCGTAGGCACCCGCGCTACTACTAGGCTTTTTCCTAGTAGTGTAATTTTGCTCTAGTGCTTCACTTATATCTTTTAGAGCACGGTGGTTATTTTATTTTATAGAAATAAATTATCTCTCATGCTTCACTTATATTATTCTGAGAGTCCTTTATAACAGCATGGTAATTTGCTTTGGTTGTAAATTTTAAATACTAAGAGAAGTTGGATGCTTGATAGTTGTTTTGAGATATAAAGGTGGTAATATTAGAGGTGTGCTAGTTGAGTAATTGTGAAATTGAGAAATACTTGTGTTGAAGTTTGCAAGTCCCGTAGCATGCACGTATGGTAAACGTTGTGTGACAAATTTGAAGCACGAGTGATGACCCACAAGTATAGGGGATCTATCATAGTCCTTTCGATAAGTAAGAGTGTCGAAGCCAACAAGGAGAAGAAGGAAATGATAAGCAGTTTTCAGCAAGGTATTCTCTACAAGTACTGAAATAAGTGGTGACAGATAGTTTTGTGATAAGATAAATGGTAACGAGCAACAAGTAACAAAAGTAAATAAAGTGCAGCAAGGTGGCCCAATCCTTTTTGTAGCAAAGGACAAGCCAGATCAAACTCTCGCTAGTAGAAAAGGGAGCTTTGGTCCAGGCCGGGTAAGCCCATTAGTCCCGGTTCAGTACAGAACCGGGACCAATGGGTGCATTTATCCCGGTTCGTGCGGCTAAGGCATTAGTCCAGGTTCACCTGAGCCCTTTAGTCCCGGTTCGTGCCACGAACCGGGACTAAAGGGTGCGATGCCCATTAGTCCTGGTTGGTGGCACCAACCGGTACTAAAGGTTAGACCTTTAGTCTCGGTTGGTGCCACCAACCGGGACTAATGGGCTTTGAGGCATTAGTACCGGTTCATGGCATGAACCGGTACTAAAGGTCCCATTTTCAAACTCTCCCCCCCCCCCTGTGGACCGCCTTTTCAGTTTTACAAAAAACAAAAGAAAATGATGGAAATGTCAAAAAAATAAAATAAAATAAGTTTCCCATGTGATATGTGGTCTAGTTGTTGGGAAAATTTACAAATATGAATTTCGACTTTATTTACAAAATCTTTGTGGAATTTGTAAAATGGGCATAACTTTTGCATACGAACTCGGATTAAAAAGTTTTTTACATGAAAAATCATCTACTCGAAAAATTACATTCGATGGAGACCGCCTACGGCCTGTTTGCAAATTTGTAGAATCCTCAAATTCCAAAACGAAAAAAAGGTTTGCTCAAATTTCAGTTTTTTAAAATTTTCATTAAATCTGGTAAAACTATGGTCAAACTACTTATTCAAGAAGTATTAGTGTTACTAAATAATTATTCAAGAATATTAGTGTTATTAAATAATTATTTTAGTTTTTTTTGAATTTTGGTAAAATCTGGTCAAACTATGGTCAAACTGTGGTCAAACAATGGTCAAACTACTTATTCAAGAAATATTAGTGTTACTAAAAAATTATTGTTTTTTAGAACAATAGTTTCAAACTCAAACAGTGAAATGTGTGACTTCATGCTCAAGCTAAACTCCTGAGGGTTAATAGGATTGACATCTTACTATTGTCAGGAAAACAACAAGTGCAGACTTGGAAACGAGGGAGAATAGAACCCGGAAGTTAAGCGTGCTCAGGCTGGGGGAGTGGGAGGATGGGTGACCGTCCGGGAAGTTAGATGATTTGGAATGATGAGGGGTGATTAGAGATTAAATTGAGCAGTGATGAGGGGTGATTAGAGATTAGAGGTTAAAATAATTCAGAAATTTGGAAATAAAAAAATTTCAAAAAACATTTCAAAACAAAATTCAGAAAATTTCCTTTAGTACCGGTTGGTGTTACCAACTGGGACTAAAGGTGGACCGGCCACGTGGAGGGCCTTTAGTCCCGGTTCTGGTTTGAACCGGGACTATGGGGTCACGGCATTAGTACTGACCCTTTAGTCCCGGTTCAGGAACCGGGACTAAAGGCCCTTACGAACCGGGACAACAGGCCCTTTTTCTACAAGTGTATATGAAGTCTTTCGATGAGAAAAACATAAGAAGGAACTTTTCGTGACGAGACTCCGCCGCCACGAGACGGAACCTTGGCGGATCCAATCTAGAGCTCCGGCGGGGGAAATCATCACCATCGTCATCACCAACGCTCCTCTCATCGGGAAAGGGCAATCTCCATCAACATCTTCACCAGCACCATCTCATCTCCAAACCCTAGTTCATGTCGTGTATCCAGTTCTTGTCTCAAAGTCCAGGATTGGTGCTAGTAGGTTGCTAGTAGTGTTGATTACTCCTTGTAGTTAATGCTAGTTGGTTTATTTGGTGGAAGATCATATGTTCAGATCCTATATGCATATTATTACCCCTCTGATTATGAACATGAATATGCTTTGTGAGTAATTAGGTTTGTTCCTGAGGACAAGGGAGAAGTCTTTCTATTAGTAGTCATGTGAATTTGGTATTCGTTTGATATTTTGATAAGAGGTATGTTGTCTAGATCATATGTGGCACGAATCGGGACTAATGCCTTAGCCGCACGAACCGGGATAAATGCACCCATTGGTCCCGGTTCTGGACTGAACCGGGACTAATGGGCTTACCCGGCCTAGACCAAAGCCCCCATTTCTACTAGTGATAGGAGAAGATGGACGTCAGACGTGAGCAGGGTGTGGGCCCCCTGGCCTTCATCTTTGGCGAGGATTGTTCTTTATTTACTTTAAGACGTTCCGTGGAGCTTCAGGACTATTGGAGTTGCGTAGAATAGGTGTCTAATATTTGCTCCTTTTCCAGCCTAGAATTCCAGCTGCCGGCATTTTCCCTCCTTATGTAAACCTTGTAAAATAAGAGAGAATACCCATAAGTATTGTGACATAAAGTGAAATAACAATCCATAATGCAATAAATATCGATAGAAAAGCATGATGCAAGATGGACGTATCAACTCCCCCAAGCTTAGACCTCGCTGGTCCTCAAGCGAAAAGCCGATAACAATAAATATGTCCTCATGTTTAGAGGTAGAGGCATCGATAAAAAATAAAATACGGACATGAAGGCATCATGATTATTCTTCATAACAGCAACATATATAGATTTTGTCATATGATTAATTATGTTCAAGTGATGAGCTATTCACAATGCAAAAGTATAAATCATAAACCTTATTCGGCTCCGGCAAACCATAATCTCAGTCATTGAAACAATTGCAATTTATCATAACATCGGAAAGAGTCTATGTCAGAGCTAAAAAGCAAGTCCACATACTCAACTATCATTTAGTCCTCCATAATTGCTAACACTCACGCAATACTTGTAGTTACGGAGTTTTAATCGGACACAGAGAAAGATAGGGGCTTATAGTTTTGCCCCAGAACCTTTTACCTCAAGGGTAATGTCAACAATAATGGTTGATGCTCCCCTACATCCAATTAGATATATATATCATGTTCTTTCCAACATGCTGAGCTTGCCAGAGGATAAAATGAAAAAGAAAAGGTGAAGATCACCATGAATCTTGCATAAGGTAGAAGATAATAATAATGGATAGGACCTTCGCAGAGGGAAGTGGAGGTTGCCATGCGCTTTTATGGTTGGATGCATAAAATCTCAATGCGAAAGAACGTCACTTTATATTGCCCCTTGTGATATGAACCTTTATTATGCAGTCCGTCTCTTTTATTAATTCCACATCACAAGATCGTATAAAGCTTATTTCTCCCACACCAATCAATTATACATATTTAGAGCAATTTTTATTGCTTTCCACCGATGACAACTTACTTGAAGGATCTTACTCAATCCATAGGTAGATATTGTGGACTCTCATGGCAAAACTGGTTTATGGATATTTGGAAGCACAAGTAGTATTTCTACTTGGTGCTGAGAATTTGGCTAGCATGAGGGGGAAAGGCAATCTCAACAAGTTAGAGGATCCATGACAACATACTTTATCTCAAATATAAGAAAGACATAACTCATTACGTTGTATTCCTTGTCCAACATCAACTCTTTAGCATGTCATATTTTAATGAGTGCTCCCAATCATAAAAGATGTGAATGATAATATATCTATATGTGAAAACCTCTCTTTCCTTATTACATCCTATTAATTGCAACAATGACCAAAGCTATGTCTGCCAACTCCCAACAACTTTTAATCATCATGCTCTTTCTATGTGAAGTCATTACTCTCAATAAGATCAATATGAACTCTTTGTTTCTTTTTATTCTTTTATCTTTTTCTTTTATTCATCCAAGATCATGGCAAAATAATCAAGCCCTTGACTCAACACTAATCTTTATTATATATATCTCACGGACTCAATTATAAATAGAGATCGTAAAGCAAAACTCAAAACTAGATCATGCCATAAACTTTATTCTACTAGATCAAGATACTACTAATAGAATCGAACTAAGAAAAATGATAAAGATAGGAGTTGTGATGGTGATATGATACCGGGGCACCTCTCCCAAGCTTGGCAGTTGCCAAGGGTAGTGCCAAGGGTAGTGCCCATGTGATTATATCTCCTTCTTTGTTGTCGGTGTAATATTCTTGGCGATGATTCCCCTCAGGATGCGGTTCTCCTCCTCGAGCTTATTGACTTGTTGTTTAAGGTACATTATTTCCTTACGAAGCTTTCCTGTGATAGCTAAAGCTCCTTGCACCCAAGGGTGTTGCATAGCTGCGGGAGAACAAGTGACACTCCTCTTCATATTTTCATAAGAAAGAAATCTAACATTAGAAGGGATAACCGAGTTTGGAATAGCTGAGCTCTGCAGTTCCCCCATCATGAACCCATCTCGGAGGCAAGAGGTGACTTCTTGATCCTCCTAGGCATCTACTCTCATCAAGTCAGCTTCCATCTCTTCCTCCGTTGCTGGCCGAAAGTGGTCAGCGTCGCTGTTTGCCCTTGGTTCCGGTGCCGGATTAGATACCCGGCTCTCCCCGATTGACTCTTGAGAAGACATGTTGCTCTATTCTGCAGCAGCAACAGCTCGAAAACCAAAACAGAGGAAATTTGCGTGATACGGGAGTCAAAACCTTCGGGAGAATATATAATGAATTTTTACCGACCAAAATACGTATCATGCAAGAAAACGGAGTCCGGAAGGCACACGAGGTGCTCACGAGGTAGGGGGCGCGCCCAGGGGGTAGGGCGCGCCCACCACCCTCGTGGGGCCCTCGTGTCCTTCCCGGACTGCTAATTATTTTTCTATTTTTCTAAATATTCCAAAACGGAGAAATATTGCCTTAAAAATTGTTTTGGAGTCGGTTTACTTACCGTACCACATACCTATTCCTTTTCGGAGTCTGAAACGTTCCGGAAAGTGTCCTAGGTGTATTCCTCCGGGGTTACGGTTTCAATAATATTGGTTTCAATATTTATGGTATTACCTGAGATATAATGTTTAATTATTTGACCGTTTACCACCTTCAGATTTGTGCCCTCAAAATTGTTGATTTTTATGGCACCGGAACGATAGACCTCCTCGATAACATAGGGGCCTTCCCATTTAGAGAGATGTTTTCCTGCAAAAAATCTTAAACAAGAGTTGTATAGCAATACATAATCACCTACATTAAACTCACGCTTTTGTATCCTTTTGTCATGCCATCTTTAAACTTTTTCTTTAAACAACTTGGCATTTTAATAAGCCTGGGTTCTCCATTCATCAAGTGAGTTAATACCAAATAACCTCTTCTCACCGGCAACTTTAAAATCATAGTTAAACTCTTTAATAGCCCAATATGCCTTATGTTCTAGTTCGAGAGGTAAGTGACATGCTTTTCCATAAACCATTTTATACGGAGACATACCCATCGGATTTTTGTATGTAGTTCTGTAAACCCATAATGCATCATCAAGTTTCTTGGACCAATTCTTCCTAGACCTATTAACAGTCTTTTGCAAAATTAATTTGAGCTCTCTATTGCTCAACTCTACTTGACCACTAGACTGTGGATGATAAGAAGATGCAATTCTATGATTAACATCATATTTAGCAAGCATTTTACGGAAGGCAACATGAATAAAGTGTGAACCACCATCAGTCATTAAATATCTAGGGACTCCAAACCTCAGAAAAATAACTTCTTTAAGCATTTTAATAGAAGTGTTATGATCAGCACTACTAGTTGGAATAGCTTCTACCCACTTAGTAACTTAATCAACAGCAACTAGAATATGTGTGTATCCATTAGAGGCAGGAAAAGGTCCCATATAATCAAAGCCCCAAACATCAAACGGTTCAATAACAAGAGAATAATTCATAGGCATTTCTTGACTTCTACTAATATTACCAATTCTTTGACATTCATCACAAGACAAGACAAACTTAAGGGCATCCTTGAAGAGAGTAGGCCAATTAAAACCAGATTGCAACACCTTATGTGCGGTTCTATCTCCAGTGTGGTGTCCTCCATAAGACTCGGAATGCCACTTGCGTAGGATCTGTTCCTGTTCATGCTCAGGTACACAACGTCTAATAACACCATCTACTCCTTCTTTATAAAGATGTGGGTCATCCCAAAAGTAATGTCTCAAGTCATAGAAGAACTTTTTCTTTTGCTGGTATGTGAAGCTAGGTGGTATAAACTTAGCAACAATATAATTAGCATAATCAGCATACCATGGAGTACTACAAGATGTACTTATAACATTTAATTGTTCATCAGGAAAGTTATCATTAATAGGCAGTGGGTCATCAAGAATATTTTCTAACCTAGACAAGTTGTCTACAACGGGGTTCTCAGCTCCCTTTCTATCAACAATATGCAAATCAAATTCTTGTAGCAAGAGAACCCATCTAATAAGTCTAGGTTTAGCATCTTTCTTTTCCATAAGGTATTTAATAGCAGCATGATCAGTTTGAATAGTTACTTTAGAATCAACAATATAAGATCTGAACTTATCACAAGCAAATACAACTGCTAAAAGCTCTTTTTCAGTAGTAGCATAATTTCTTTGAGCATTGTCTAGAGTCTTACTAGCATAATGAATAACATTTAATTTCTTATCAACACTTTGCCCTAGAACAGCACCTACAGCATAATCACTAGCATCACACATAATTTCAAAGGGTAAATTCCAATCAGGTGGCTGAACAACAGGTGCAGAGATTAATGCTTTCTTAAGTATTTCAAATGCTTCTACACAATCATCATCAAAGACAAATGGTATATCTTTTTGCAATAAATTAGTCAGAGGCTGAGAAATTTTTGAGAAGTCCTTAATGAACCTCCTATAAAATCTAGCGTGACCAAGGAAACTTCTTATACCTTTGATGTCCTTGGGACATGGCATCTTTTCAATAGCATCAACCTTGGCTTTATCAACTTCAATACCTCTTTCAGAAACTTTGTGCCCGAGGACAATACCTTCATTAACCATAAAGTGGCACTTTTCCCAATTCAAGAAAAGATTAGTTTCTTCACATCTCTGCAAAACTCGATCAAGATTGCTCAAGCAATCATTAAAGGAGGAACCATAGACGGAAAAGTCGTCCATGAAAACCTCACAAATCTTTTCACAAAAGTCAGAGAATATAGCCATCATGCATCTTTGAAAGGTAGCTGGTGCATTACATAAACCAAAAGGCATACGTCTATAAGAAAAAGTACCAATAGGGCATGTAAAAGTAGTCTTTGATTGATCTCTAGCCGACACAGCTATTTGAGAGAAACCAGAATAACCATCTAGAAAGAAATAATGTGTATGTTTGCACAATCTTTCTAGCATTTTATCAATAAAAGGTAAGGGGTAATGATCTTTCTTAGTAGCTTTATTTAATTTGCGGAAATCAATTACCATCCTATAACATGTGATAATTCTTTGTGGAATCAATTCATCTTTATCATTAGGAACAACAGTAATACCTCCCTTCTTAGGGACACAATGGACAGGACTTACCCACTCACTATCAGCAACGGGATAGATTATACCTGCCTCTAGAAGCTTAAGTATTTCTTTTCTTACCAGTTCTTTCATTTTAGGATTCAGACGTCGTTGAGGATCACGAACTGGTTTGGCATCTGCTTCCAAATTTATTTTATGTTGACATAGAGTGGGACTAATGCCCTTAAGATCATCAAGAGTATATCCAATAGCAGCATGATGCTTCTTGAGAGTTTTCAATAATCTTTCTTCTTCATGCTCTGAAAGGTTAGCGCTAATAATAACAGGATATATCTTCTTTTCATCAAGATGAGCATATTTACGATTATCAGGCAAAGGTTTAAGTTCAAACACGGGATCACCCTTGGGTGGAGGAGGATCTCCTAAAATTTTAACAGGCAAATTGTGTTGCAGAATAGGTTCCTGTTTAAAGAATACTTCATCTATTTCCCTTCTTTTATTCATGAACATATTATTTTCGTGGTCTAGCAAATAGTGTTCTAAAGGATCACTAGGAGGTACAGCAATAGAAGCAAGACCAATAATTTCATCCTTACTAGGTAATTCTTCCTCACAATGTTGTTTACTAAATTTAGAGAAATTAAACTCATGAACCATATCATCCAAGCCAATAGTAACAACATTGTTTTCGCAGTCTATCTTAGCATTAACAGTATTTAAGAAGGGTCTACCAAATATAATGGGACAAAAGCTATCTTGCGGAGAAGTAAGAACAAGAAAATCAGCAGGATATTTAGTTTTCCCACACAAGACTTCAACATATCTAACAATTCCAATTGGTGAAATAGTATCTCTATTACCAAGTTTAATTATGGCATCAATATCTTCTAACTCAACAGGTGCAATATCATGCATAATTTCTTTGTATAAGTCATGAGGTATAACACTAGCACTAGCACCTATATAACATAAGCCATGATTACAATGATCTCCTATTTTAACAGAAATAACAGGAACGCCTACCACAGGTCTATGTTTATCTTTAGCACAAGGTTTAGCAATTCTAGCAGTTTCACCTTCGAACTGAATAACATGCCCATCAATATTATTAGACAAGAGATCTTTAACAATTGCAATATTAGGTTCTACTTTAACTTGCTTAGGAGGTGTATAAGTTCTAATATTGCTTTTACGAACAACAGTTGAAGCTTTAGCATGATCCTTTACTCTAATAGGGAAAGGTGGTTTCTCAACATAAGAAGTATGAACAATAGGATCATTATAAGTGACAGTCTTTTCTTCAACTTTAATAGGTGCAGCTACGTTTGCTTCTATGGGAGGATGATATTTAAACCACTTCTCCTTTGGGAGATCAACATAAGTAGCAAAAGATTCATAGAAAGAAGCTACTATCTCAGAGTCAAGGCCATATTTAGTGCTAAACTTACGGAAAATATTGGTGTCGATAAAAGATTTAACACAATCAAACTTTGGTGTCATACCTGATTCCTTACCTTCGTCGAGGTCCCAATCTTCGGAGTTGCGTTTAATTCTATCCAATAAATTCCATCTGAATTCAATAGTCTTCATCATAAAAGAGCCAGCACAAGAAGTATCGAGGATGGTGCGATTGTTTTCAGAAAGCCGAGCATATAAATTTTGCATAATTATTTCTCTCGAGAGCTCATGATTGGGGCATGAATATAACATTGATTTAAGCCTCCCCCAAGCTTGAGCGATGCTTTCTCCTTCGCGAGGATATAAATTATATATATAATTGCGATCATGGTGAACAAGATGCATAGGGTAATACTTTTGATGAAATTCCAACTTCAATCTTTTATAGTCCCATGATCTCATATCATCACATAGCCTATACCATATCAATGCGTCTCCCTTCAAAGATAAAGGGAAGACCTTCTTCTTAGCAACATCATCGGGTATACCTGCAAGCTTAAATAATCCACAAACTTCATCCACATATATTAAGTGCTCATCAAGATGCTTTGTTCCATCTCCTGTAAAAGGGTTAGCTAGCAGTTTTTCCATCATACCCGAAGGAAATTCAAAAGGAGTTTCATTTTCAATAGGTTCAGTAGGTTGAGGAGCAACTCTTTGCTCTACTGGACAGGGTGAAGATACCTCGAACAAGCCCCTCAGAGAATTACTTTCCATAGTAACAAGTGACAGTAAATTTCAGCACACTATATAAATTTTTCCTTACCAAATTCCACCTACCAAAGGCGCTACACTCCCCGGCAACGGCACCAGAAAAGAGTCTTGATGAACCACAAGTATAGGGGATCTATCGTAGTCCTTTCGATAAGTAAGAGTGTCGAACCCAACGAGGAGCAGAAGGAAATGATAAGTGGTTTTCAGCAAGGTATTCTCTGCAAGTACTGAAATAAGTGGTAACAAATAGTTTTGTGATAAGATAAATGGTAACGAGCAACAAGTAACAAAAGTAAATAAAGTGCAGCAAGGTGTCCCAATCCTTTTTTTAGCAAAGCACAAGCCGGATCAAACTCTTATAAGAGGAAAAGGGCTCCCGAGGACACATGGGAATATCATCAAGCTAGTTTTCATCACGTTCTTATGATTCATGTTCGGTGCTTTGATAATTTGATATGTGGGTGGACCGGTGCTTGGGTGCTGTTCTTACTTGAACAAGCATCACACTTATGATTAACCTCTATTGCAAGCATCTGCAACTACAACAAAAGTATTAAGGTAAACCTAACCATAGCATGAAACATGTGGATCCAAATCAGCCCCTTACGAAGCAATGCATAAACTAGGGTTTAAGCTTCTATCACTCTAGCAACCCATAATCTACTTATTACTTCCCAATGCCATCCTCTAGGCCCAAATAATGGTGAAGTGTTATGTAGTTGACGTTCACATAACACCACTAGAGGTTAGACAACATACATCTTATCAAAATATCAAACGGATACCAAATTCACATGACTACTAATAGCAAGACTTCTCCCTTGTCCTCGGGAACAAACATAATTACTCACAAAGCATATTCATGTTCATAATCAGAGGGGTAATAATATGCATATAGGATCTGAACATATGATCTTCCACCAAATAAACCAACTAGCATCAACTACAAGGAGTAATCAACACTACTAGCAACCTACTAGCTCCAATCCCGGACTTTGAGACAAGAATTGGATACAAGAGATGAACTAGGGTTTGGAGATGAGATGGTGCTGGTGAAGATGTTGATGGATATTGCCCTCTCTCGATGAGAGGAGCGTTGGTGGTGACGATGGTGATGATTTCCCCCTCCGGGAGGGAAGTATCCCCGGCAGAACAGCTCTGCCGGAGCTCTAGATTGGATCCGCCAAGGTTCCGCCTCGTGGCGGCGGAGTCCCGTCCCGAAAAGTTCCTTCTTATTTTTTTTCTCATCGAAAGACTTCATATAGGAGAAGATGGACGTCGGAGAGCCACCAGGGGGCCCACGAGGTAGGGGGGCGCGCCCTAGGCGGGGGGCGCCCCCCACCCTCGTGAGCAGGGTGTGGGCCCCCTGGCCTTCATCTTTGGCAAGGATATTTATTTATTTATTTTAAGACGTTCCGTGGAGTTTCAGGACTTTTGGAGTTGCACAGAATAGATCTCTAATATTTGCTCCTTTTCCAGCCCAGAATTCCAGCTGCCGGCATTCTGCCTCCTTATGTAAACCTTGTAAAATAAGAGAGAATAGCCATAAGTATTGTGACATAAAGTGAAATAACAGTCCATAATACAATAAATATCGATATAAAAGCATGATGCAAAATGGACGTATCAATGAGGTGTTCTTTGATTGCTTTCCTTATGAGTGGCGGTCGGGGACGAGCGATGGTCTTTTCCTACCAATCTATCCCCCTAGGAGCATGCGCGTAGTGCTTGGTTTTCATGACTTGTAGATTTTTGCAATAAGTATGTGAGTTCTTTATGACTAATGTTGAGTCCATGGATTATACGCACTCTCACCCTTCCATCATTGCTAGCCTCTTCGGTACCATGCATTGCCCTTTCTCACCTTGAGAGTTGGTGCAAACTTCGCCGGTGCATCCAAACCCCGTGATATGATACGGTCTATCACACATAAGCCTTATTATGTCTTCCTCAAAACAGCCCATACCTACCTATTATGGCATTTCCATAGCCATTCCGAGATATATTGCCATGCAACTATCCACCGTTCTGTTTATTATGACACGCATCATCATTGTCATATTGCCTTGCATGATCATGTAGTTGACATCGTATTTGTGGCAAGGCCACCATGCTTAATTTTTCATACATGTCACTCTTGATTCATCGCATTTCTTGGTACACCGTTGGAGGCATTCACATAGAGTCATATTTTCTTCTAAGTATCGAGGTCTAATTCTTGAGTTGAAAGTAAATAAAAGTGTGATGATCATCATTAGAGCATTGACGTCCCATGTGAGGAAAGGATGATGGAGACTATGATTCCCCCACAAGTCGGGATGAGACTCCGGACGAAAAAAAGAGGCCATAAGAAAAGGAGAAGAAGGCCCAAAAAATGAGAGAAAAAGAGAGAAGGGACAATGTTACTATCCTTTTTCCACACTTGTGCTTCAAAGTAGAACCATGATGTTCATGATGGAGAGTCTCTTATTTTGTCACTTTCATATACTAGTGGGAATTTTTCATTATAGAACTTGGCTTGTATATTCCAATGATGGGCTTCCTCAAATGCCCTAGGTCTTCGTGAGCAAGCAAGTTGGATGCACACCCACTTAGTTTGTTTGATGAGATTTCATACATTTATATCTCTAGTGCATCCGTTGCATGACAGTCCCTACTCCTTGCATTGACATCAATCGGTGAGCATCTCCATAGCCCATTGATTACACGCGTCAATGTGAGACTTTCTCCTTTTTTGTCTTCTCACACAACCTCAATCATCATATTCTATTCCACCAATAGTGTTATGTCCATGGCTCGCTCTCATATATTGCGTAAAAGTTGAAAAAGTTTGATAAGGCTAAGTATGAAACAATTGCTTGGCTTGTCATCGGGCTTGTGCATGATGAGAGCATTTTGTGTGACGAAAATAAAGCATGGACCATCTATATGATTTTGTACGGATAAGCTTTCTTTGGCTATGTTATTTTGATAAGGCATAATTGCTTGGATGGCATGCTTGAAGTATTATTATTTTTATGTCAACATTAAACTTTTATCTTGAATCTTTTAGATCTGAACATTCATGCCACAATAAAGAAAATTACATTGAAGAATATGCTAGAAAGCATTCCACATCAAAAAATTTGTTTTTATCATTTACCTACTCGAGGACGAGCAGGAATTAAGCTTGGAGATGCTTGATACGTCTCCAACGTGTCTATAATTTTTTATTGTTCCATGCTATTATATATTCTGTTTTGAATGTTTAATGGTCTTTATTATACACTTTTATATTATTTTTGGGACTAACCTATTAACCCAAGGCCTGCTACCTCTTGAGCATGCGTTGGTTTTCCCTTGAAGAGGAAAGGGTGATGCAGCAAAGCAGCGTAAGTATTTCCCTCAGTTTTTGAGAACCAAGGTATCAATCCAGTAGGAGACCATGCGTGAGTCACCTCGTACCTACACAAACAAATAAGAACCACACAACCAACGCAAGAGTGAGATCTGATAGAGATAATAATAATAAGATAAATATTTTTGGCATTTTTATGATATAGATTGAAATTAAAGATTGCAAAATAAAATAGATTGGAAACTTATATGATGGAGAATAGACCCGGGGGCCATATGTTTCACTAGTGGCTTCTCTCAAGATAGCAAAAGTATTACGGTGGGTGAAGAAATTACTGTCGAGCAATTGATAGAAAAGCGAATAATTATGAGAATATCTAGGTATGATCATGTATATAGGCATCACGTCCGTGACAAGTAGACTGACTCCTGCCTGCATCTACTACTATTACTCCACACATCGACCGCTATCCATCACGCATCTAGAGTATTAAGTTCATAAGAACGGAGTAACGCTTTCATCAAGATGACATGATGTAGAGGGATAAACTCATGCAATATGATATAAACCCCATCTTTTTATCCTCGATGGCAACAATACAATACGTGTCGTTTCCCCTACTGTCACTGGGATCGCGCACCGCAAGATTGAACCCAAAGCTAAGCACTTCTCCCATTGCAAGAAAGATCAATCAAGTAGGCCAAACAAAACTAATAATTCGAAGAGACTTGGAAAGATAACCAATCATACATAAAAGAATTCAGAGAAGATTCAAATATTGTTCATAGATAATCTTGATCATAAACCCACAATTCATCGGATCTCGACAAACACACCGCAAAAGAAGATTACATCGAATAGATGTCCAAGAGAATCGAGGAGAACTTTGTATTGAGATCCAAAGAGAGAGAAGAAGCCATCTAGCTAATAACTATGGACCCGAAGGTCTGAGGTAAACTACTCACACATCATCGGAGGGGCTATGGTGTTGATGTAGAAGCCCTCCGTGATCAATGCCCCCTCCGGCGGAGCGCCGGAAAAGGCCCCGAGATGGGATCTCACGGGTACATAGTTATTAGGGTACGCAGGTTGTGGCGGTGGAATTAGGTTTTTGTGGTGCCCTCTGATGTTTTCAGGGTACGCAGGTATATATAGGACGAAGAAGTATGTCGGTGGAGCCACGAGTGTGTAGGGCGCGCCCCGTGATTGCTTGACGTCCACTCCAAGTCTTCTGGATCACGTTTGTTCCAAAAATCACGCTCCCGAAGGTTTCATTCCATTTGGACTCCGTTTGATATTCTTTTTCGGCAAAACACTGAAATAGGCAAAAAACAACAATTTGGGTTGGGCCTCCGGTTAATAGGTTAGTCCCAAAAATAATATAAAAGTGCATAAATAAGCCCATTAAACATCCAAAAAAGAGTATATAATCGCATGGAACAATCAAAAATTATAGATACGTTCGAGATGTATGAAGCATCCCCAAGCTTAATTCTTTCTCGTCCTCGAGTAGGTAAATGATAAAAACAGAATTTTTTATGTGGAATGCTTCCTAATATATTTTTCAATTTAATTTTCCTTTATTGTGGCATGAATGTTCAGATCCGAAAGATTCAAGATAAAAGTTTAATTGACATAAAAATAATAATACTTCAAGCATACTAACTAAGCAATCATGTCTTCTCAAAATAACATGGCCAAAGAAGGATATCCCTACAAAATCATATAGTCTAGCTATGCTCTATATTCATCACACAAAATATTAAATCATGCACAACCCCAATGACAAGCCAAGCAATTGTTTCATACTTTTGGTGTTCTCAAACTTTTTCAACTTTCACGCAATACATGAGCGTGAGCCATTGATACGTCTCCGTCGTATCTATAATTTTTGATTGTTCCATGCCAATATTATACAACTTTCATATATTTTTGGCAACTTTTTATACTATTTTTGGGACTAACATATTGATCCAGTGCCCAGTGTCAGTTCCTGTTTGTTGCATGTTTTTTGTTTCGCAGAAAATCCATATCAAACGGAATCCAAACGTGATAAAAATTGCCGGAGATTTTTTTTCGAATATATGTGATTTTTGGGAAGAAGATTCAACATGAGACGATGCCCGAGGGGGCCACGAGGCAGGGGGCGCGCCCTTGGCCCTCGTGGCCACCCTGTAAGGCGGTTGGTGCCCTTCTTTCGCCGCAAGAAAGGTAATATCCAGATAGAGGCCGTGTCCAAAATTCAGCCCAATCGGAGTTACGGATCTCCGGGAAATTAAGAAACGGTGAAACGGCAGAATCTGGGAACGCGGAAACAGAGAGAGACAGAGAGACAGATCCAATCTCGGAGGGGCTCTCGCCCCTCCCACGCCATGGAGGCCATGGACCAGAGGGGAAACCCTTCTCCCATCTTGGGAGAAGGTCAAGGAAGAAGAAGAAGAAGGAGGGGGGGCTCTCTCCCCCTCGCTTCCAGTGGCACCGGAGTGCCACCGGGGCCATCATCGTCACCGCAATCTTCACCAACAACTTCACCTTCGTCATCACCAACTCTTCCCCCCTCTATGCAGCGGTGTAACCCCTCTTTTACCCGCTGTAATCTCTACTTAAACATGGTTCTCAACGCTATATATGATTTCCCAATGATGTATGGCTATCCTATGATGTTTGAGTAGATCTGTTTTGTCCTATGGGTTAATTGATGATGGTGATTGGTTTGAGTTGCATGTTTTATCATTGGTGCTGTCCTATGGTGCTCTCCGTGTTGCGCAAGAGTGAGGGATCCCTGCTGTAGGGTGTTGCAATACGTTAATGATTTGCTTATTGTGGGTGGCGTGAGTGACAGAAGCACATACCCGAGTAAGTAGGTTCTTTGCATATGGGAGTAAAAAGGGCTTGATACTTTAATGCTATGGTTGGGTTTTACCTTAATGATCTTTAGTAGTTGCGGACGCTTGCTAGAGTTCTAGTGATAAGTGCATATGATCCAAGTAGAGAAAGTATGTTAGCTTATGCCTCTCCCTCAAATAAAATTGCAATAATGATTACCGGTCTAGTTATTGATTGCCTAGGGACAAATAACTTTCTCGTGACAAAAAGCTCTCTACTAAAACTAATTTAGTTATGTCTTTATCTAAACAGCCCATAATTTTTATTTACGTGCTCTTTATTATCTTGCAAACCTATCCAAAAACACCTACAAAGTACTTCTAGTTTTATACTTGTTCTAGGTAGAGTTGTATCGATGGTCGATAGAACTTGAGGGAATATTTGTTCTACCTTTAGCTCCTCGTTGGGTTCGACACTCTGACTTATCAAAAGAGGCTACAATTGATCCCCTATACTTGTGGGTTATCAAGACCTTTTTCTGGCGTCGTTGTTAGGGAGTTATAGCTAAAAGTGCAATATTGCACTAAAGTGTTTTTGACATTGATGACAACTTCATTTGTGTTTCTGACCGCATGCTCTAAGTGTTAACAGCCCTGAATAAGCTAAAAGTGAAGCATGGATGGTTATGTCCTCTCTTATTGGAACAAGGAAAAGTGGTGCGCTCAAGAAAAGAAGAGTACCGTAATGTTTTCTTATCTCTTGAGTCGTTAGGGCAGCCGCACTATTAAGAAGGGGTGCATCATGAAAACATCCGGGGAATCAACTTACCTTCTCACATTGATATGAAAATCCTAGTGCCAAGTCTTTGTTCAGGCCGGAACTTCCGGGGACGGCCGGAACTTCCGGGGTCCGGAATGTTCGGGTGGGGTCCGGGAAGCTTCCGGGGTACCCAGAGACTCTGCACTTTTCGTGCGACCTCTCTGTGTAGCCCGGAACCTCGCCGGAACCTGGATGGAACTTCCGTCACACGAAACATCCGGGGCGGCCGGAACTTCCGAGCACCGGAACTTCCGTCCCCTGTGTTAGCAGCTTCTGGGGTACTACTCAGTGGTGCAAACCTTCTGTGTAGCCCGGAACCTGTCCGGAACTTGGCCGGAACTTCCGGGGTCCGGAACTTCCTTCTGTAGCCGGAACATCCGGGCTGCGCAGAAATCTGCCTCCAACGGCTAGATTTCATCCCTACCTATAATTAGTCTTCTTCTTCCTCACGAAGGGGTGGATGACTCCATTTCTCTCACCTCCATTTTCAGACCTCGATTTCTTGGAGATCTCCCTCCTTATCCAACCAAAGCTCTTGATCTTTTGAGAAGCAAAGGAGAAGTGCTTGATCTACACATTCACCAAAGCGACAGTTGATTCCCCCTTGTTTTTGTGGTGCATCTTGTTACTGTTGGAGGTTGGGGACTCCTAGGCGGTAGGAGTGCTTCGGCGAGAAATCGACCATTGTGATTTCCCCCGGAAAGTTTGTAAGGGTTTGGAGACCACCCCAAGGTCTACCACTAGTGGTTGAAAAACGCCTTCATGGTGTTGTCTCAAGGAAAGAATAGGGTGAGCCTTCGTGGCGTTGGTGTGCCTTCGTGGTAACATCCACCTCTCTAAACGGCGACGTAGCTTCCCTCCAAGGAAGTGAACATCGGCATACATCCTCGTCTCTCAGAGTTGCGGTTATTCCTAACCCTAACTCTCTACTTGTGGTTACTTGTCTCTTAGCACTTACTTATATATCATCTTGTGCTTTCTTACTCATATATATATATTTCTGTCACTTGTTTATCTTTCTTAGCTCATTAGTATCATACTTGCAATTGTTAGGCTCACTTTCATTTTCCGCATTATTGCCTAAAATTGCTTAGTAACAATTAAAATTTGTAATTGTATCTATTCACCCCCCTCTAGGTCCATCTCGATCCTTTCAATTGGTATCAGAGCCTCGTGCTCTATTATTGTGGCTTAACCGCCCTAGAGCGAGATGAACCCCGATGGGACTCCCCTTTTTTGTAGATCCAAAGGATAAAGGCGAGGCTTCTTCTGAAGTTAAGACCTTTACTTCTGAGGATCTAGAACGGGCCCTTGCTAAGAAAAAGGAGGAGCATGATGCTTCTCTTGAGGTCTTGGTCCAAATGAGGATAGCCACGTTGTCCACGGTGCTCGCACCACTTTCGGGTGGTGTGGCTTCGAGGCCAACTGTGCCTACTCCGCCACTTGGTCAACAACCTCCTAGCAATGAACACTCCAGTGTTCCTTGGCTTTATGCAAGACCCCAAGTTGAGAAACCTAAATATAACCCTCAAGGCAAACCTCCTTTTCTTGATGCCACTTCTGATTTTGCCTTGTGGAGCGTTTCTATGCAGGATCATCTTCGATATGGAAATGATGAGATGCTGGAGATCTTGGAGTATGGTTACCATGTAGTTAATCCGAAGAATCCTACACCAAGAGAAATTTATGACAAGAATCTAAATGACACTGCAACCATGTGTATAAGGAGAGGTATGGTTGAAAAGCAAAGGAGACCTTTTATACACATCACAAGTGCCAAGGAACTATGGGAAAGTATTATAAGATCCAAGACCGGTACCTCCACCCTCCGGAGTGATCAATATGAAATTGCCAAGGGGCAATTGCAAAACTTTTGTATGGAGAAAGGTGAAACTCTTAATCAACTCCTTGAGCGCCTCTTGACTCTCACCGCTGATATTGAGTCGTGTGAGCCTGACAAGACACAAGATGGATTCAACATGACGAAGGGATTCCTTGTGGACAAGTTGCTCCATGCTCTTGCTCCATATCACCATCAAATGGTATGGGACATAAGACAACACCATGCCTTCAAGGAAATGACTACAGATGACATCATATCCACTTTCCAACTATTTGAAGAGTCAAAGGCAAATGCTACAAAACATCTTGCCATGCATGGTACTCCATCGTCAAAGATCAATCTTGCATTGAAGGCTAAGCATGCATGTGAAGATGAGCAAAGTGAAGAAGAAGAAGATGATGATGATGAAGAAGAAGATGGTGATGAGGTTGAATCCGATGAGGTCCCTTCATATGAAGACATGGCTCTCTTTGTCAAGAAGTTTAGCACAGGAAAATTCAAGGGAAGATTTCAAAAGAAGAAAGTAAGAAAATGCTACAACTGTGAAGAAACCAACCACTTCTCAAACGAGTGCCCGTATGAGAAGAGAGAAGACAAACCAAGGTTTCCCAAGACCTTTCCCAAGAAGAAGATGCCAAATCCTTTGAACTCCAAGCTCAAGAAGAGAGATGGGAAAGCAATGGTTGCTCAAGAAGAATCCAATCCGGATGATGTTAGTGGTGTTGCCGAAGTTGCTCAAGATTCTCAAAACACATTGAGGCTAGTCAACAAGAGTGGTGAAGTTGTCACATACAACTACATGAAGTATTACAAGGGCAATGCTCAAAAGTGTCTCATGGAGAAGGCCGTGGTAGAAGATGAAGAGAACCAACACTCTCCTAACAAGGTCAAGGTAACCCCACGATCAAATCCTCCTCTTTTCGCTCCTCCTACTCCTAGTGATGAGTATCTTGATGCCGAGGATAATTATGAGGATGATGATATAAATGATCCTATGCTTGCTAAACTAAATAAGTTCATGTGCTCCCTTAAAGGAAAGAAGCTCACTATATTTCGTATGCTTATGGAGATGGTGAGTAAGCACACCATTTCCATTAAGGAACTCGAAACCCTCGTCACAAAGGAAAAGGAAAAATATGCAGTCCTTGAGCGGAAAGTCCAATATGAGGAAGCACGCAATGATGAACTATGCTTAAAAAATGGTGCAAACATTGATGTTCATACTAGAGATCTTGCCTCCTTGAAAAAGGCTATCAACTCTTGCGAAGAGTTGATGAATGATAAAAGTAATATTGTAAAGTCTAATGCTTCTCTCTCTAAGGAGTGTGAGCTTCTATCCGTGTCCCTCAAGACCAAGGAAGAAGAGCTCACCCTTCTTACAAAGAGTTTTGAGACACTCAAGCTTACTTATCTTGAAACTCTAGCCAAGGCTTACTCTTCTCTTGTTATCAATGTTGATGCTTGTACTACTAACTCTAGTAGTGATCTAGCATCTATTCTTGAGGAGAATCGCTTTCTCAAAGCTCAAATCGAGAAAGGGCTCATGACATGTGCTCAAGGGCAAAAGAACCTCAATGAGGTGTTAAGCCAACACAATTAAGTGTTTGCCAAAGAGGGACTCGGGTTTGACCCGAGCACAAGCAAGAAGAAGGCATCCTCTCAAAAGTGCACCACCCCTCTAAAAGAAACTTTTGTACGAGAAGGGCACAAGGAGAAAGGTAAGGTTGATTGT
The DNA here is from genome assembly GCF_003073215.2 of Triticum urartu. NCBI lineage: Eukaryota > Viridiplantae > Streptophyta > Magnoliopsida > Poales > Poaceae > Triticum > Triticum urartu. The sequence continues at coordinate 18,207,435 of NC_053026.1, forward strand.
GGTAAGGCCACAAGGGGCATGCCCACTGTCAACAAGCCAAAAGAGTGCATGCCTCCATCATATGTTCTTCGTAAGACTAAGGATGGATAAGTTTATGCAAAGTTTGTTGGTCCACGAAATGCATTTCTGTTTTATGCTATTTGGGTCCCTAAGACCCTTGTGACTAACTTGAGAGGCCCCATTGCAAAATGGGTGCCTCTAACCAAGTAATAATTGTGTGTAGGTTGCCTTCTCCGTTGGAGTAAAATGGGTGATTGATAGTGGATGTACCAATCATATGACCGGACATAGAAAATTGCTCTACGACTTCATGGAAGCTATTAAACCATTTATGAGCATTATGTTTGGTGGAGGATCAAAAGGACAGGTACTCGGCTTGGGTAAGGTGGCTATCACAAATGACATGTCTCTTGCAAATGTCATGCTTGTCCAATCCCTTAAATATCATTTGCTTTCTGTTCGCCAATTGGCTTCTGTTGGCTATGATACACTATTTGGACTAACGGATGTGAAAGTCTTTAAGGGAGATATTCTCAAAGTGGCCTTTGTTGGAGAGTTGGATGGCAACCTTTACACGGTTGATTTCTCGAAAGAGAGCACATTCCATGCAACTTGTCTAATGGCCAAGGCCGACAAGGGGTGGCTATGGCATCGCCGGCTAGCCCATGTCGGCATGAGAAATCTTCAAGATCTCTTAAAGGGAAATCACATCCTTGGACTAACAAATGTCTCTTTTGAGAAAGATCGTGTGTGTAGTGCATGCATAGCAGGAAAGCAACATCAATCAAAGCACCCACCCAAGAATATTGTGTCTACTTCAAGCCCTTTGGAGCTCCTTCATGTGGATCTTTTTGGGCCTCCTTCATGGGATAGTCTTGGTGGGAAAAAGTATGGACTTGTCATTGTGGATGATTACTCAAGATACACATGGGTGTTGTTCCTCAATTCCAAAGACGAGACGAAGATCACCTTCATTGATTTTGCCAAGCAAGCACAACGCAAGTTTGACAAAAAATCATGGCAATAAGAAGTGATAATGGTTCCGAGTTCAAGAATTACACCTTGGAAGGATTTCTTAGTGATGAAGGGATTGAACATCAATATTCCGCACCATACACCCCTCAACAAAATGGTGTTGCAGAAATGAAGAATCATAGACTTGTGGAGATGGCAAGGTCCATGTTGGATGAATACAAGTCTCCACATAGTTTTTGGGACGAGGCTGTCAACACCGCATGTCATGCATCAAATCGACTCTTCCTCCGCAAAATATTGGAAAAGAATCCATACGATCTTCTAACCGGAACAAGAAAAATGTCAAGTACTTTCGTGTATTTGGGTGCAAATGTTTCATCCTCAACAAAAAGGAACGGTTAGGAAAATTTCAATCCAAAACAACTGACGGTATATTTGTTGGATATGGATCAAACTCTCACGCCTATAGAGTCTACAACAAAACCAATGGATGTGTTGTAGAAACTTGTGACGTAGTGTTTGGTGAGTTTAATGGCTTCCATGGGGAGCAAGTTGATCTAAGTGATGTAGGCGAAGAAGATTCATCTCAAGATATTTTGACCATGGGTGTTGGTGCACTTCTTCCAATGGTACAAGAACCTCATGATGATGAAGAAGAAGATGAAAGCCTCACACATCATCAAACAACTTCAACACCCATTCCACCACAAGTCCCTAGTACTCAACCAATACCCATAGTTCAAGTACAAGATGATGATCAAGTTCCTTTTTATGTTAATCATCAAGAACAAGATCATCCTCAAGGGCAAGAACAAGAAAGTGCAATCATTGACAATGAACCTCAACAAATGCAAGAAGAAGAAGAAGATTTTCCACCACACATTAATGATCCATATGTAGAGGACGTGGATGATGGACATGAAGTTGAACCTCTCGAAACCTTAACCTCCATCATGCCTCGAGTGGCCGGTCGTGTTGATGTTGATAAGATCCTCACCGGCATATCGGAAGGTAGAGTCACTCGTAAACAATTGACAAACTTTTGTGCACACTTCTCTTTTGTGTCTAGTGTTGAGCCTCTCAAGGTACAAGATGCGTTCATAGAAAACGATTGGCTCATTGCTATGCAAGAAGAGTTGAATAGTTTTGAGCGCAATCAAGTGTGGTCATTAGTCAAGAGGCCAACTACGGAACACAACGTCATTGGTACAAAGTTGATTTTCAAGAACAAGCAAGATGAGAATGGTGTAATCATCCGCAACAAGGCAAGGTTAGTGGCACAAGGGTACTCACAAGTTGAAGGTTTGGACTTTGGTGAGACCTTTGCACCCATTGCCCGTCTTGAATCCATTCGCATCTTACTTGCTTATGCTGCTTTCAATGGCTTTACATTACTTCAAATGGATGTGAAGAGTGCTTTCCTTAACGGCCCTCTACAAGAAGAAGTATATGTATCACAACCACCTGGGTTCATTGACCCCGATCACAAAGACTATGTGTATAAACTTCATAAGGCTTTGTATGGCCTCAAACAAGCACCTCGTGCTTGGTATGATCATCTTAAGAAGTTTTTACTCGATGATGGCTTTGTGAGAGGGGTGATCGATCCCACTCTTTTTACTAAGAGGGACAAAGGTGATTTGATCTTATGCCAAATCTATGTAGATGATATCATTTTTGGTTCTCCTAACATTCATTTATGCAAGAAGTTTGTGGCATCAATGACCAAGAATTTTGAAATGTCACTCAATGCGGATTTGAAGTTCTTCCTCGGATTTCAAATTCAACAATTTCAAGAAGGAATTTTCTTGTCTCAAGCAAAATACCTCAAGGATATCCTAGCAAAATTTGGCATGACTGATGCTAGCCCATGTAAGACACCCATGCCAACCAAAATTGTACTCACTAAAGACTCAAACGGTATCCCTTTCAACCCATCTAAATACCGCTCTATGATTGGTTCATTGCTTTATCTTTGTGCATCTAGACCAGACGTCGTGTTAGTGTATGCATGTGTGCTAGATTTCAAGCTTCCCCTAGGGAAAGCCATCATAAGGCGGTTAAGCATATTCTTAGATACCTTGTTCACACCCCAAAGTTGGGTCTATGGTACCCCAAGGATGCTAAGTTTGATCTCATTGGGTACACGGATGCGGATTGGGCTGCAGACAAAGTGGATCGTAAATCCACCTCCGGTGCATGTCAATTTCTTGGACGCTCCATGGTAAGTTGGTCCTCGAAGAAGCAAAACTGTGTTGCTCTCTCCACTGCTAAAACTGAACATATTGCAACCGCCAGTTGTGCAACTCAGTTACTATGGATGAGGCAAACCTTGAAGGATTTCGGTATCACCTATAGACATGTGCCTCTTCTATGTGATAATGAAAGTGCCAGTAATATTGCTGAGAACCCCAAAGATCATACCCGCACCAAGCACATTGACATTAGGTACCACTTCTTGAGAGATCATGTGGAGAAGGGTGATACTGACATTGCTCATGTTGGCACAGATATGCAACTTGCAGATATTTTCACCAAGCCATTGGATGAAGCAAGGTGTTGTCAACTTAGGCGTGAACTTGGTATCTTGGAGCTTGACAATATTATGTGAAATCTAGCACTCATTCATGCATTTTCATAATGTCGTGTCTAGATGTAGGCATGCATTTAGGGGGAGACATTCAACCCATGAGTTATCTCACGCTATATGATGCACAAATAAACCAAACACTCTCAAAGTTAATATGTTCTCACTTTGTGACCTAGTACTTTAAATGATGGAGTTGTGATGTTGGGCTCAAGGTTAAAATCTTCGCAGTACCAAGTCACACACACTCAAATATGGTGGACTCGTCCACCGCCCTCTCTTAGAGAGGCTGGACTTATTCTTCATTTCGACATTTCTTTTTCTGTGTGTTTGTCCGGTGTTTTTCTATCTATTTGTGGGTTCTCGTTGTTGCTCTTGTGTTTTGCCCCTAGCTCATGTTCTACTCAAGCCTCTCTCATCTCTAAACCATCATATATTTATCTAGTGCACAAGCTTCAAATCATCCCCACATAAATGTTGATGTGGTGTGCGGTGTCTTAGGAGCTTTCGGACCCCCTCCCCCTAGTTCTCAGGAGTTCAGAGAGACTGTAATCTCTCTGGATATCCCGGAACTTCCGGGGTGTGGCCCGAAACTTCCGGCCTTTCCCGGAACTTCCGGGCGTCGCGAGTAGTGGGCACATATTATGGGCAGGGGATATCAAAGGGGTTATTTCCCTTCTTCTCTGTTCCACTGCTCTCTCCCCCAGCGGCGCCCCTCACCCAACAGCGACTTCCGGGCAAGCTGTCGGCCCGCGGAACCTCTGGCACCTTCTTCCCTTTCATCGTACTTGGAGGGGATCTGTCCTCTCCACCATCTCCATGGAGGAAGGTAACCTAAGCTTCTCTCTGGTCTCTCTAAATTCCTAGGGATTGTAGGCTACGCTTATGGTTCTAGGATAAACACAAACCTCACACTCTCAATCCCTGCATCCACTTTAGATCTGCAGTGCTCCATGACTTCTTTTTCTCAAATTGGTCGATCCATGTTAGTCCCCTGCCAAGATTCGGAAGGAACCCTGCGACCATGCTGGTGCCCGAAACTTCTGGGCAGGCCAGACCATCGGGCCTCGCTAGGGTTTCCATGTTCGGGCTGGGCCGGTACTTCCGTTGGCCAGAACTTCCGGCCTCTGGAACATCCGTCCACCCCGGAACTTCCGGCCTAAGTAGAGTTCTGTCAAAATTTCGACCAGTGAGATTCTTTGATTTTTTTAGGCTTGTGTACTTATTCTATCCCCATGCTATTCTCTATCTCTGTTACCAGGAGGGTCCGGTTCGCGTGCTCACTCATCCAAGGTGTATGAACAAAAAACCAAAGCTAGGGTCAAGAAGACAACGGCTGTTGTTTTAGGGCATGAGAACATGTTTGATTGTCATCCTGAGGAAGATGCTGAGCCTGAAGACAGTACATCTCCTCCTGCTGCTCCCGCCCACTCCAAGAAGCGGAAGACCACTTCCAAGAAGGCAAAAGCACAAAATGTACAACCTCCTCCTCCTGAGCCAGTCACCATGAAGGAAATGCCCGCACCGGAGTGGATTGCTCTGCGCCGTGTCAATCCCTATTGTCACGATCGTGATCATGTGGCTGATTCCAAGTTTTGGACACTTTTCCAGCAACGCAACTATGAAGAGATTTTTTTCTCAGTTCGTCAACAAGTGTGTTACTCAGAAGAGATTCAACATTGCTCACTTTGACAAGACTCCAAAAAACTCTGCTTACTTTGAGGGGATCCAGAACATGTGTGTGAAGCTCAGCCTCCTTCCACTCATGCGCTTTCAACATGATGTGTCTCCGCCTCTTGTGGCTCAATTCTATGCCACTGTGCATTTTGGGACAGATATGCAGTGCACTCTTACTTGGATGAGTGGTAATGAGAAGTTCTCTGCTCTGTTCTCTGTGTTGGCCAGTCTTTTGGGCTATGAGTATACTGCCATTACTGCTGACCGTGGCTACAAGATTCATGACAAAGGGGTCTTCCAAGCTCTTCACTTGGCTGATTTGTATCCTCCGTCCAGAAAGGTTGGATCTGTTGGTGATCTTCTGCCTTTCTATGAGATCATGCACCGTATCTTTCGAGAGACCCTTGCGGTCAAGGTGGGTGACAAGAACAAGATTCGTGGCCACCTCATCAATCTTCTTCACTACACTTGTCATAACTCCGAGCAGGGCCCCATTGATGTGATGGACTTTATGTGGCATGAGATGTACAGTGTGGTAGTAAACCGCAAGGTTCCTATCTATGCTTCGTACATTACTGCTTTGATTGCTGAGATTGCTCCTGATGCACTTGCGGGTCGGCGTCTGACTGGCCACTCTAGTGTTAACTTGCTTGTTAAGAAGGGCAAAGCAACTGCTCATGAGGGTGAAGATGAGGAGGAAGAGGAGCTACATGATAGAAATCCACACCACTTTGAGCTTCGTCCCTGCTCACATACTTTTCATCATGGGGACCCCAGTGACTCCGGGTCCAAGAAGAGCAACAAAATTTGGCGTCTTCTCAAGAACATGTTTTGTCTTTAGCAAGATATGCATAAGAAGCAGTGGGAGGAGCACAAGTCTTGGAAGGAGAGCATGAAGGCTCTTAAGGATGGTATGCGTGCATCTGGTATGGACATTGCTCACGGCTCCGAGTCTCATGTGACTCCTTTTGAGAAATACCAGTCCCAGTTTGCTCGGTTTGATGTTGAAGGCGGTGATGAAGCCTCTTCTCACCGCCCTCCCGGCCCAGAATCTTCTGGAGAGTCGTCTGGTGACTCGTCTGCATCCCTCTCCGAGGGGCTGTTTATGGATTCCTCCATCTTTCCTTTTTGCCATCTAGGTGACAACAGGGGGAGATGTTGTGATGCTTGATAGGGCTTATCGTTTATCCTTGAACTTTTGTTTTTACTAGCACAAATGCCCGTGCGTTGCTACGGGTTAAACTTTGTTATTTAACTCTGATGTCCTTAACTCCCATGACAACTATCGACCAGCACCTCCTACATGGCTACAATCGTTGTGGGTAGCCAACGTGGCTACTACCGACCAAACGTCCGCAGCCGTCATCCTGAAAATTGACACAAACCTATCAAGTTTCAACTTTTTGTTTAATCTAGCACAAAAAAGTTGAAAAGTGACCAATTAAATTATATTATTATTTATACTAAATCAGAGTCACTAATTAATCTTCTAATACACACAAGGGAACCATTCTTAGTAGTTTGCAATCCAGGCCCGCTTTCAACTTGGAGTTCAACTCGGTGACTGAAGTGATACTTCCCATGCTAAATACAGTCACCAGCTTTGTCAGAATTCTTGCACACAACACAGTCTCCAGGAAGAAGTTTTGGGCATCCCTTGAAAGCCATAGAAGATCATCAGGTTAATGTGTAACTTCACACATCAATGTTACTGATATCATGCCAGAACTTGTTGAGATTTCCAGTGTGCTCATAAGTCCTGTTTGACTACAGATTGGTTAAATCAGTAAGAACTTTAGGTTACCTCAAAGAAAAAGTACATAGTTTGGCTCCAGATGGAAGCATTAGCACTATGTAATGTCTTGACTTATGTTGGAAAAACATCTAGAACACGCAAACTGAGCAGCAGGCTACCGAATTCTGGAGCCACAAGGATGGGGACAGAGAACCTCGACTCAGAAGTGATGGATCCATGTAGGCGTAGTATGCTCCCCCAGTGTTCTTCAGATGCGCAGCACGTACGCCGATTGCATGACCACCACCGCATGAGCTCCACAGCTTCATCGAACTAGAGCGTGAGGACACGGCCCTGGTCCATGGCTCCTGGATCTTGACATTTGTTTAATCTGGCATAACACGAGACTTCCATCCATCCAAGAAACTAAGCCACCACAGCTGCATACATCAGTCATAAGATCCGACTGAACATTAGGCCTAAACAAGAGACAAGGACAGTCCACGGGGAGCAAAGACTGAAGCGATGCCTAAACAGAACAATTTTGCAGCTCTGAACATTGGGTGGAAGTGGCAAGAACTCCATAGTAAAAACACAGTCAATCAGCACGCATCCGTGGCCACGGCGCTACGTCCGTGAGAGAGTAAGTAGCCTGCCCAGGTAGATAGAATATGTGGCGCAGGAGCACATGTTGGGGCAGTTGCGGAGCACCCGGGTTGCAAAGAGGAATTGGGTCAGCGAACGGAGAAGCTCAGCTTCTGCATGGAGGAGCAGCATTGCTGTCAGGTGGCAGGGAATCGAGGTAGGCATGAGCCCCCTCTTGCACCGAGATCGAGGTCCCAAGCATGCCGCAACCAGATTGAGGCACACCATCCCGACCCCCGGCCGGCCCAGCCCGAGCCTCGGCCCCGCCTGCGCTGAGATTGACGCCCAGAGCACGCCCTGACCAGATCGAGGGACTTTATATGTGGGAATGGTGTGGATTCAACTTGATAATCGGCGAGCAGTGGCGGGGCATAGAGCACGGCGGCCACGGCCAGAGCCTCCGCGTTTGTGTTGCCGTAACACTGGCCGGATTCGACGCGCGTTGATTCTAAGGATGCCCTGCATCCCGTGCGTCCTCCTCCTCCTCCTGGGTGTAGCCCGTGGCGGCTAGGAGCATGTTGAACAACCCGTCATGGTCGGCGGCGCGCGCTCGAGCCGGCCGGTGCGGGCCCGGAGCGCGGCGACCTGGGCCTCGCCGTTGGCAAACCGCGCGCGGAGGACTCGCTCGGCGCGAGAAGGAGGGCGCGGAGGAGCGGAGGCAGGCGGGAGTGCGGGGAGGACGGCGCAGCGGCGGATGCGGGCCGGCGGTGCGGAAGCGACGGATCCAGGTGGGGCTGGGACGCGCATGCGCTCTACTTGGGGGTGTTTTTCTTGTCAAATGCGTCCACGGGTGGGGCAAAATTACGAAACATTTTTTTCACTTATTTAATGGACTGCGGGTTAATTACTAGGGAGAGATTTGAAAAACGTGCGCGATGGTGAACCCGGAGACTCAATCCGTTCTTTATTATTAGGGAGGGATTTGGATCCTTGAACCTTTGTTTTGATATGCCTCCATTTGGATCTGAGCTTGCTATTTGAACCTATTTATGTTCTGTTAATTAATCTATCTGTGTGTGAGAAACTTATGGCAAGGAGGTTACATGGCATATTCTATTTGCTCATATTGTAAGAGATATCTATCAGGCTATGATTATATCTACATCTGTACCCTCACTATGAAGAACAAAGGTTAATTAGTAAAGTGTGCTATGTCTATATATCATTCTTGTGTGGGTATGCACAGTGATAGGAGGAGAATCCTCTAACCATGTCATTTCATTTCAAATGCAATCTTAAAATAAGGCATGGGTTGTGGGGGAGAACCTTCCTATCATTAAAGTTGCTTAATTATGTATATACTTCATGAGTTTACCCTCTCAAGCATTGTTGTCATCTATGTCAAAAAGGGGGAGACTGAAAGTGCAATATTGCACTAAAGTGTTTTTGACATTGATGACAACTTCATTTGAGTTTCTGACCGCATGCTCTAAGTGTTAACAGCCCTGAATAAGCTAAAAGTGAAGCATGCACTACAAAAAAGGACACATCCGTGACATTTTGGGCCGAACGAAATTTTTTTCTGTCATACATATGGCACTTCTATGATGATAATTGTGACAAAACCCGGTATAATCATAGATGTGGTGGGCTCCTACTTCTATGACAAAAAATCATGACAGAAAATGGGCTTTTCGTCCTGGGCGGGCCGGAGACGCAGCTGCATGACATTCTTGGGGCCGTCCATGACGGAAAAAACCGTGGTAGAAGCAAGGGGGAGGAAAATTTCGGGGAGTTCCCGGTTACGGTGGGAGGTCGGGGGCCGAGCGATGCGCGTTTCTCTCGTACACGTACGCGCGTGTGTGCGAGGAGTTGGCTCAAACTGAACCCGAGCGAGGCGTTGGTTTCTAAGTGAACCCGAGCGATTGCACTGCAGGCACCGCGTTACTGAACCCGAGCGATCGATCAATGGCTGTTAACTGAACCCCATCGAGCGATTCCTTGGCTACTACTGCTAACTGAAGCCGATCGATGTGATGAATAGTGAGCGTTGCGGGGGGTTTGGATGAACAGTGAGCGGTGGCATTGCCTCTAGATGAACAGGACCCCGTGGTGTGGTTGAGGGCTGGATGAACAGTAGTCGGTGGAGGGGTGCCTGTGGAGGGTGGATGAACAAGACCCCGTGGTGTGGAGGGCAGGATGAATAGTAGACGGTGGAGGGGTGCCCGTGGAGGGGTGGTTGAACAGGACCCCGTTGTGTGGAGGGCTGGATGAACAGTAGACGGTGGAGGGGTGGTTGAACAGTAGTCGGTGGAGTAGCGCGTGGTGGAGGCTGGACGAACAGGAGCCCGTGGAGGCTGGAGGAGGTCGATGGTGGATGAACAGTAGCTCGTGGAGGCTGGAGGGGGTCGATGGTGGAGATGAACAGTATCCCGTGGAGTCCTGTTTTGCGGTACGCCACACCCCTCCCGATGAACAGGACCCCCGTTTCGACCGTAGCGCTCCAACACAAGTCCGTTTCCTCCGGTTTGCGGTACGCCACACCCCTCCCGATCAACAGGACCCCCGTTTCGACCGTAGGAGGTCTGTTTCCTCCGTTGTGCGGTACGCCAGGCCTTGTTTCCATCGCCTCTTCCGTCCAAGCCCTCCCGATAAAAACACGACCACGCATTCCGTTCCGAGCCATGAACACAACGACGATGCTGTTTCTCCGTTCCGACCCAGCCATGTACACGAGCCCTCGCCATACGTATACGCGAGTAGGCGTTCGAGACCCCTGTTGGAAATATTAGCACTTTTCCGATTAGACTTATCCACGAGTAAACAATAAGCATGGCATAAAAGGAATGCATCTCATAGCGATACCTAAGTATACTAGCACGTATAGAACATAGAATCGAAGCATCTATGAGCAGCACATATACGGCAAGCATAAGTACGAGTAAATGAGGGATGAACAAATAATATCCTCCGGTTGGCCATGCCAACGCGGCGGCGGCAACAGCAGCCTCGGCGTCGTCCGTGGCCCTCTTCTTGGAGGCGGCGTCGTCGGCCATGGTGTCGCTGCAGGGGAAGTAGTGGAAGCAGAGGCGGACAAAGTTGGGGACGGATCGGGAGCAGTCGTGTCAACACCATGAACAGAAGCATGCGAGCCATTACCCATCAAGACGGAACAATCTCGTGCGACCTGGTAGGAAGAAAAGAAAGACACATCAGCACACACATGAATATTGGCCCCAGTGTCAATCCACCAGTCGGTGGACTGACAAACTGAAAGTATTGTAAACAGATTACCATACCCAGATGCCGCATCGTTGTTGCTCAGAGTGACATTCACAGACTTGGGGTCCTGTGCTGGCTTCTTGTACTTGTTTGGGCACTTGTTTGCCCAATGTTCATCTGAACCACAACTAAAGCAGCCATCTCTCTTGTTGTATTTCTTCTTACCCTTCTTCTTAAAGGCAGTATTCTGTTGGACTGAGTTCTTTCCCTTGAACTTGTGGAAGTTCTTCTGCACCACATTGGCGCTAGAAGAACCCTCTGCCCGTTTCACGTGTGAGTCCTTTGCTCTCGAGTTCTGCTCAACACAGAGATGACCAATGACATCCTCAACAGAGAATTCACGTCTCAAGTGCTTGAGAGAAGTAGCAAAGTTCCTCCAACTAGGAGGGAGTTTTGCAATAATGCAACCCGCGACAAACTTGTCTAGTAACTCACACTTCAGGAGCTCCAGCTCCTTAGCAATGCACTGTATCTCATGAGCCTGGTCCAATACAGAACGGTTATCAACCATCTTGTAATCATGGAACTGCTCCATGGCATACAGCTCACTGCCAGCATCAGTTGCGCCGAATTTGACTTCGAGCGCATCCCACAAGTTTTTGGCAACACCCATATGAATATAGGTGTCAACCAACTTGTCTCCAATCACACTCAGAACTGCTCCTAGAAAGATTGTGGTTGCCTCCCTAAACGCCTTCTCCTGTTCTGGAGCAATCGTTTCTGTGAGGGACACACCACCAATCCAGAACACGTTCATCGCTGTGAGCCACAAGGTGGGCCTAGTCTGCCAACAATTAAAATGCGTTCCGGTAAACTTTTCCAGTTTCCGAGTAGCAGCAAAGCCTTGAATCGAAAAGTGCCTAAAATAAGGTTTTTGGATTGTTGGAAATATTAGCACTTTTGCGATTAGACTTATCCACGAGTAAACAGTAAGCATGACATAAAAGGTATGCATCTCATAGCGATACCTAAGGATACTAGCACGTATAGAACATAGAATCGAAGCATCTATGAGCAGCACATATACGGCTAGCATAAGTACGAGTAAACGAGGGATGAATAAATTATACCCTCCGGTTGGCCATGCCAACGCGGCGGCGGCAGCATCAGCCTCGGCGTCGTCCGTGGCCCTCTTCTTGGAGGCGGCGTCGTCGGGCATGGTGTCGATGCAGGGGAAGTAGTGGAAGCAGAGGCGGACAAAGTTGGGGACGGATCGGGAGCAGTCGCGTCGAGACGCTCCCCAAAAACCTTATTGCCGTTCTCCCGAGCAGGATCCCGAACAACCGGGTTCCGGAGGCACCTGCTCTCCCGACCAACCGTGCACGCGGTTGTCGGGATGGGATCACTGGAAGCAACACAAAGAGAGGAACAGTAGCTGATGGCTAGGGTTGTACAAGAGGGACTGAGTGAACTGAGTTAGGGTTCACTCCACTGGCCAGTTCCTTCTTATATAGGCCGTCAGGTAGATGGGCCTGGGCCAGGCCCACGACCGAGTCCGCGAATAGCCCACGGTCCAACGTCTCGGCCAGTGGCGCTTCCGTAAGCGACTCGTTATTTAGTTAACAATTAATTGACCATTCCTGAACAGCAAAGATAAGCTTCGGCTCGGCTCATTCCCGTAAGCCGCGGCGCGTGCGCGCGCGTCGTGACGAGGCTTAGCGAGGCGAGGCGGGCGGCAGCGGAGGAGGAGCACGCGTGTACAGCTTCTATTCCCAAGCTCCCAATAGCAAGTGGTAGAGCAGCCCTTATAAAAAGGTCTCACTCTTCTTACTGTAGCAGTATGGGACTAAACTTCCCACACCTCCCACCACTTGCCGTACACATGCATGGGCCTTAGAGATTAACCAGGGATTAGTGTCTTATATGGGCCTAAGCCCATCCATAATCTAACAATCCCCAACCAGATCTCGAGGCACATAAGTTTGTCAACTGTTCCAAACAATGTTTGATATACCAGAATTTTCAGTGGAGACTGTTAATTTGAACTTCCACCTAGAGCAACAGGATTAGACTTCTTCACAACTGAACAATGGACTATGCCTTGAATTGTTAGTTTGGCGTGCAGAAGTTTCGCCTATTGTCAGCTGATACATGGTTGCCGAAGGCTAAACCCCACGGGTGGAGCTTATTAGTCATACTCCGTACCTTCTCATGAGCTTAATAGAGATTACCCAATCTCATAGACTGTGACCAGCAGTCGGGCTCACATAGGTGTGTTCCTCCAAAGAATGCTCTGTAGGTTAGCATCTTGCTTACATAAGCTTTGGAACACATTAAGACAAAAGTCAGCCTGCCTTACATAATTGAGAGTATTACTGCATCTCCAACGGAGTGGGTTTATTAAGGATACTCTCCTCAGTTGACCGCTGGATTGTTTTCCCAGGTCCTAATTCATGGGATCTCCGATCACATAGGTTGGGTTACCCCCATGGAAACTTACGTGGGTCTCATACCCATCTCCCTCGATGCATTTTCTATCACAATCGGTGATGGACCTTTCGTAAAAGGGTCTGCCAGATTCTTAGCCGTCTAGATATAATCCAACGCTATTACTCCGGAGTTTCTTGATTTCCTCACAGATTTCTATCTTCTTCTTATGTGCTTTGTGGATTTCATGTTGTCCTTTGAACTCTTAGCCTTGGCAATCACTGTTTGATTGTCACAGTTCATAAGGACAGCCGGCACTGGTTTATCAACCACCGGCAAATCCATCAAAAGCCCTCGAAGCCATTCTGCTTCGACGCATGATGTGTCTAATGCTGTGAGTTCTGCTTCCATAGTCGATCTGGTTAAGATGATCTTCTTGCTTGACTTCCAGGAAACAACACCACCACCAAGTGTGAAGACATGTCCACTTGTGGCTTTCATCTCATCAGCATCAGATATCCAATTCGAATCACTATACCCCTCAAGTACCGTCAGGTACCCAAAATAGTGAATTGCATAGTTTGCAGTACCTTGCAAATAACGCATCACTCGCTCAACAGCATGCCAACGCACATCTCCCAGATTGGAAACAAACCGGCTCAGTTTGCACACAGCAAATGAGATGTCAGGACGAGTAGCACATGCTAGGTGCATCAGTGAACCAACCACTTGAGAATATCTCAGTTGATCTACAGCCGTGCCTTCAAACTTTCGAATCCGCACGCTAGGATCATATGGTGTTGCAGAAGGTTTGCAGTCCGAATATCCAAAACTGCTCAAAATCTTCTCAACATAGTGGGATTGCAAAAGTGTAATTCCACCCTCAGAATTTCTCAGTATCTTGATGTTCAGGATAACATCAGCCACACCTAGGTCCTTCATCTCAAAGTTGTGAGATAGAAAAGACTTGACCTCCTCAATGACCTTGAGATGGGTTCCAAATATCAGTATGTCATCGACATACAGACACAGTATAACTCCTTCGCCCCCACCATAGCGATAGTATACACATTTGTCAGCTTCGTTCACAACAAAGCCAGCAGATGTCAGAGTAGTGTTGAACTTCTCATGCCATTGCTCAGGCGCTTGTTTCAGGCCATACAAAGATTTCACTAGCTTACACACCTTTCTTTCCTCACCATTTACTACAAAGCCATCCGGCTATTGCATGTAAATTTCCTCGTCTAGCTCTCCGTTAAGGAAAGCCGTCTTAACGTCCATGTGATGAACGAGAAGACCATGTGAGGCAGCCAAAGCGAGTAACACTCGAATGGTTGTCAGTCTAGCCACAGGTGAATAAGTGTCAAAGAAATCGTCTTCTTCTTTCTGGGTATAACCCTTGGCCACAAGCCTAGCCTTGTACTTCTCAACAGTACCATCAGGCCTAAGCTTCCTTTTGAACACCCACTTACATCCTAATGGTCGACAACCATAAGGACGATTAGTGATCTCCCATGTCCCGTTAGCCACGATGGAATCCATCTCACTACGGACCGCATCCTTCCAGTAGTCAGCATCCGGAGATGCATAAGCTTCTGAAATGGTATTGGGAGTATCATCATCCACGAGGTACACGAGGAAATCATCACCAAAGGACTTTGCAGTCCTCTATCTCTTGCTCCTAATAGGAACTTCCTCGTCATCCTCCGTGGAACTCTCATCACTTTTATGTTCATAGTATTCCATCGGAATAGCAGGTTCAGGAGTCTCATGAGTTCTAGTCTAGAAACACTTTGCATATCTCTCATGGGGAAAATATCCTCAAAGAATGTAGTGTCCCTAAACTATATAATTGTACCGACCTTCTGGTCAGGTACCTCACATTTCACCACTAGAAATCCATAGCCAACGCTATGCTTGGCATAGCCAAGAAAAACATAGTCCACGGTCTTTGGTCCCAGCTTGCGCTTTTTGATTATCGGCACGTTGACTTTCGCCAAATAGACCCAAGTGCGCAAGTAAGAGAGTGTAGTTCTTTTCTTTTCCCATTGCTCATAGGGAGTAGTCCCATTATCCTTTGTGGGAACTTTATTCAGGACATGACAAGATGTCAATACAGCCTCCCCCCACCATGCCTTGGATAAACCCGATGTATCTAACATGGCGTTAACCAAATCAGTTAGAGTACGGTTTTTCCGTTCAGCAACCCCGTTTGAATGGGCTGAGTACGGAGGCGTCCTCTCATGAATAATGCCATGTTCCGCACAGAATAAATCAAACTCATTAGAAAAGTACTCTCCACCATGATCAGACCGGACTCGTTTTATTTCTTCTCAAGTTGGTTCTCAACTTCAGCCTTATAGACTTTAAACTAGTGTAGAGCCTCATCCTTAGTATTTAACAAATACACATAGCAGATTCAAGTGGAATCATCAATCAGAGTCATGAAGTATTTCTTTCCACCTTTAGTCAGCACACCATTCATCTCACAGAGATCTGAATGTATGAGCTCTAGAGGTGCCAGGTGTCTCTCCTTTGCAGGATTGTGAGTCTTACGAGGTTGCTTAGCTTGCACACACGCGTGGCACTTAGAGCCTTTGGCTAAAGTGAAACTCGGGATTAAATCCATTTTAGCTGGCCGCGTCATACAATCGAAATTTATGTGACAAATACGTGAGTGCCAAACCTCAGATTCGTTCACATTAGAATGAATTTGGTTCACGACTTTATTACAAAAATCCTCCAAGGAAAGGCGGAACAAACCACCACAATCATATCATTTTCCAACAAATAGTCCATACCGAGATACAACTACTTTGTTAGACTCAAATACTAACTTAAACCCTTCTTTACATAGAAGGGAGCCACTAACAAGATTCTTCTTTATGGCAGGGACATGCTGCACGTTCTTCAGTTGCATGATCTTTCCCGAAGTAAACTTTAGATCTACCGTGCCAACACCATGAACAGAAGCATGCGAGCCATTACCCATCAGGAAGGAACAATCTCGTGCGACCTGGTAGGAAGGAAAGAAAGACACATCAGCACACATATGAATATTGGCCCCAGTGTCAATCCACCAGTCGGTGGACTGACAAACTGAAAGTCTGGTAAACAGATTACCATACCCAGATGCCGCATCGTTGTTGCTCAGAGTGACATTCACAGACTTGGGGTCCTGTGCTGGCTTCTTTACTTGTTTGGGCACTTGTTTGCCCAATGTTTATCTGAACCACAAGTAAAGCAGCCATCTCTCTTTTTGTCTTTCTTCTTACCCTTCTTCTTAAAGGTAGTATTCTGCTGGACAGAGTTCTTTCCCTTGAACTTGTGGAAGTTCTTCTATACCACATTGGCGCTAGAAGAACCCTCTGCCCCTTTCATGTGTGAGTCCTTTGCTCTCGAGTTCTGCTACACACTGAGATGACCAATGACATCCTCAACAGAGAATTCACGTCTCAAGTGCTTGAGAGAAGTAGAAAAGTTCCTCCAACTAGGAGGGAGTTTTGCAATAATGCAACCCGCGACAAACTTGTCCGGTACGTCACACTTCAGGAGCTCCAGCTCCTTAGCAATGCACTGTATCTCATAAGCCTGGTCCAATACAGAACGGTTATCAACCATCCTGTAAGCATGGAACTGCTCCATGCCATACAGCTCACTGCTAGCATCAGTTGCACCGAATTTGACTTCGAGCGCATCCCACAAGTTTTTGGCAACACCCATATGAATATAGGCGTCAACCAACTTGTCTCCAATCACACTCAGAACTGCTCCCAGAAAGATTGTGGTCGCCTCCCTAAAAGCCTTCTCCTGTTCAGGAGCAATCGTTTTTGTGAGGGACACACCACCAATCCAGAACACGTTCATCGCTGTGAGCCACAAGGTGGTCCTAGTCTGCCAACGCTTAGAGTGCATTCCGAGAAACTTTTCTAGTTTCAGTGTAGCAGCAAAGCTTTGAATCGAAAAGTGCCTAAAATAAGGTTTTTGGATTGTTGGAAATATTAGCACTTTTCCGATTAGACTTATCCATGAGTAAACAGTAAGCATGACATAAAAAGTATGCATCTCATAGCGATACCTAAGCATACTAGCACGTATATAACATAGAAATCGAAGCATCTATGAGCAGCACATATACAGCTAGCATAAGAACGAGTAAATGAGGGATGAAAGAATTATACCCTCCGGTTGGCCATGCCAAGCGGCGGCGGCGGCAGCAGCCTCGACGTCGTTCGTGGCCCTCTTCTTGGAGGCGGCGTCGTCGGCCATGGTGTCGATGCAGGGGAAGTAGTGGAAGCAGAGGCGGACAAAGTTTGGTACGGATCGGGAGCAGTCGCGTCGAGACGCTCCCCAAAAACCTTATTGCCGTTCTCCCGGGCAGGATCTCGAACGACAGGGTTCCGGAGGCACCTGCTCTCCCGACCAACCGTGCACGCGGTCGTCGGGATGGGATCGCTGGAAGCAGCACAGAGAGAGGAAGAGTAGCTGACGGCTAGGGTTGTACGAGAGGGACTGAGTGAACTGAGTTAGGGTTCACTCCACTGGCCAGTTCCTTCTTATATAGGCCGTCACGTAGATGGGCCTGGGCTAGGCCCACGACCGAGTCCGCGAACAGCCCACGGTCCAATTACTTGGACAGTGGCGCTTCCGTAAGCAACTCGTTAATTAATTAACAATTAATTAACCATTCCTGAGCAGCAAAAATAAGCTCCGGCTCAGCTCATTCCCGCAACCCGCGGCGCGCGCGCGCGTCGTGACGAGGCGTGGCGAGTCGAGGCGGGCGGCGGCGGCGGAGGAGCCCGCGTGTACAGCTCCTACTCCCAAGCTCCCAATAGCAAGTGGAAGAGCAGCCCTTATAAAGAGGTCTCAGTCTTCTTAATGTAGCAGTATGGGACTAAACTTCCCACACTTCCCACCACTTGCCGCACACATGCATGGGCCTTAGAGATTAACAAGGGATTAGTGTATTATATGGGCATAAGCCCATCCATAATCCAACAACCCCGCCCGTATGTACACATACGTGGCCGTATTTTCTTTCTTGCACCCTGGCCACTATACGTATGTGTACATGCTACGTGCGCGCCTCTACTATGACACGTGCGCGCCTCTACATCGACCAGTATGTACGTACACGTTCGCGACCAGAATGACAACGCTACGTATGCTTCGACCAGGTGGGTCCCAACTGTCAGGCACTTCCTTGCCTGCGAAGATGTAGCTGGTGGGTCCTAGCAGTTAGGTGGCGAATCGTTTTTTTTTGCCAGAACGCACTTCCTTTCGTGCGAAGATGTAGCTGGTGGGTCCCAGCAGTCGGGGGGGGCGGTGGGTCCCAGCAGTCAGGTGGCGAATCGTTTTGGTTTCCTTTTTTTTGCCCGGACGCACTTCCTTGCTGCCGCTGTGGACCCTGCTGTCAGGCTCTCCACGTACAGTCCACGTCCGATGGAAGTCGTTCCTTGACCACGTTGACCACGCCGCGCCGAGAGCACCAGGGCGGTGGACGACGGCGAGGCCTAGGAAGGGGACGACGGGGAGCCAGGGAAGACGCGACAGTGGAAGCCCGCGCGTGTGCAGAGAGGAGTACGAGGGTTCACTGGTTCAGCTGCGGTGTGAGGCTGTCGTCGGCGCAGGGCCTGGCCAGCGGTGGGAATAGTAGGGGGCGGTGAGGCCTCCGCGGCAGCACAGCCAGCCACGGGAGGTAGGAGCATGCGGCACGACCGGCGCTGCTTTGGGCGGCTGGAGCAAGAAGACCAGAGGTTGAAAAAGCACTACGGCCGTTGGATGGACATCGTACGGTCAGTGGAGTTAGAATCGTTCATATTGACTAAAGTTGACAAAGGCCCCCGTCCCAGTCAACTTAGTAGGCCCACAAGTCAGCCTCCCACCATGGTGGGTCCTGGCTAGCAGGGGAAGTATTCATTTTTTGTGCGTAATAAGGAGGCACTTCCAGTGGGTCCGAGCTGACAACGGGGGGATCGTTTTTTCGTGAAATACTCTGGCCCGTCCGATGGGTCCGAGCAGTCAGGGGGAAACGTTTTTTTCGCGAAATAAGGTGGCCCGTCCGGTGGGTCCCTGCTGTAAGGTGGAGGAATAATTATTTTGCGCATAATAAGGAGGCACTTCCTTGCGGCCGCCTGGACCCAGCTGTCAGCCTCTCCACGTACAGTACTCTTCCGATGAAAGTCGATCGTTGACCACGTTAACCACACCGCGCCGAGAGCACCATGGCGGTGGTCTGGACAACGACGAGGCCTAGGAAGGGGACGACGTGGAGCCGGGGAAGACGAAGTAGTGCAAGCCCGTGCGGAGAGGAGTACGAGGGTTCACTGGTTCGGCTGCGGTGTGAGGTTGCCGTCACCGCAGAATAACAGGGGGTGTGGGTGAGTAGAGGGATGGCCTGGCTAGCTGTGGGAGTAGTAGGGGCGGTGAGGCCTCCGCCGCATCACAGCCGGCCATGGGAGGCAAGAGCAAGAAGACCAGAGGTTGAAGAAGCACTACGGCCGTTGGATGGACATCGTATGGTCACTGGAGCTAGAATCGTGCATATTGACTAAGTTGACAGAGCCCTCCATCCCTGTCAACTTAGTAGGCCCACAAGTCAGCCTGCTACTATACTGGGTCCCAGCTAACAGGGGGAGTATTCATTTTTTTGTGCATAATAAGGAGGCACTTCCTTACGTGTGAAGATATAGCTGGTGGGTCCGAGCTGTCAGCGGCGGTAACGTTTTTTTCACGAAATACAGAGGCCCTTTCGGTGGGTCGCAGATGTCAGGTGGAGGAATCGTTATTTTGCGCGTAATAAGGAGGCATTTCCCTGCGTGCGGCCATGGACCCAGCTGTCGGCCTCTCCACCTAAAGTCCACTTCAGATGCATGTCGGTCATTGACCACGTTGACCAGGTCGCGCCGAGAGCACCAGGGCGGTGGACGAGGTGAGGCCTAGGAAGGGAACGACACGGAGGCAGGGAAGACGCGATAGTTGTTTCCCACGCGGAGGGGAGTATGACTGTATGAGGGTTTACTGGTTCGTCTGTCATCGCCGGAGAATAACAGCAGGTGTGGGTGAGTAGAGGGATGGCTAGGCCAGCGATGGGAGTACAGTGGGGCGGTGAGGCCTGCGCGGCAGGAGAGCCGGCCGCGGGGAGGAGGGAGCAGACAGTCCCGCCGGCGCTTGTGTGAGCGGCAGGAGCAGGAAGAGCAAAGATTGAAGAAGCACGACCGCCGTTGGATGGGCATCCAACAGTCAATGCTTGTGCGTCAGCCTTTTTTTTAGGAAAGCCTCAAATCTGTGGGAAACAGCATACATCCCATCTGCCATTATTTCTAATAATTTACAGCCCATTTGCTAATTATTAAGGTTTTTTTGGATCCCATATTCTTTTTTCGTTAGCATTACAAACCATATTGTGGCCACGGTTAAAAAATTATACGAAATTTTGCATATTTTGGTGCGGTCCGAACTGTTTTTAATCCCGAAATTTCGACTCACATTCAAACTGATTTTTAAAATAAATGTATATCAATATAAAATCCAACAAATTCTCCACGCATAAAAATTAATGTAATTTAAAATCTCAAAATGAAAAAAAAGATATTTGAAACTAATTGCCGGTTTGATGTGTTTTAAAAATGTACAGCCCATTTCTCATTACTGATGGGCTATTTTCTCTGCCAGCCGAATGAAAGCTCTCCTCGTCTTGAAAGATTTGCAGCCCAACAGGCCTAACAAAGCGACTTGCTTGGAAAATCACAAGAATAACTAGGGTGTGGCCGTGGACCCAGCTGTCAACCACACCATGTATAGTACTCTTCTGACGGAAGTCGTTCCTTGACCACGTTGACCACGCCGCGCGGAGAGCACCACGGCGGTGGACGACGGCGAGGCCTAGGAAGGGGACGACGCGGCAGTGGAAGCCCGCGTGGAGAGGAGTACGAGGGTTCACTGGTTCGGCTGCGGTGTGAGGCTGTCATCGCCGCAGGGCCTGGACAGTGGTGGGAATATTAGGGGGCGGTGAGACCTTCGCGGCAGCACAGCCGGCCACGGGAGGCAGGAGCATGCGACACAACCGATACTACTTTAGGCGGCTGGGGCAAGAAGACCAGAGGTTGAAGAAGCACTACGACCGTTGGATGGACATCGTTGACCACGCCGCACCAAGAGCACCAGGGCAGTGGACGACGGCGAGGCCTACGAAGGGAACGACACGCAGCAGGGGAAGACACGGCAGTGGCTGCCGACGCCATGGAGAGTACGAGGGTTGACTGGTTCGGCTGCAGTCGCTGGAAAATAGCAGGAGGTGTGGGTCAGTAGAGGGATAGACAGGCCAGGGATGCGAGTATGATGGGGCTGTGAGGCCTTCCCGGCAGCACTGCCGGCCATGGGAGGCGGGAGCAGGCGGTTCCGACGGCGCTGGTTTGGGCGGCTGGGGCAGGAGGATCAGAGACTGAAGAAGCACGATTGCCGTTAGATTGACATCTAACGGTCGGACGCTGGTAGAGTCGATTGTTGACTAAGTTTATTTTTTGATAAACCTTGTGTACGCATGAACTTAGTAGGCCCACAAGTCAGCCTCCAAATCTGTGGCAGACAACATAAAGCCCAGTTGCTATTTTTTATAATTTGCAGCCCATTTGCTAATTCTTAAGTAATTTATTACAGCCCATTTTCTGCCTAGGACCACGCTCAAAAAGTCCAACCTTATTTTGCATATTTCGGTGGAGTCCGAACTATTTTAATCCCGAAATGATAAACATTTTTTAAGAACTTATTGATTTGCCAAAAAAATCGTTTTGTTTTTGTAAGCAAATAAGACGTGGGACAAATTTAGTTGGTGTAAGGGAAAACCAGTGGTAAAAAAATCATCACTGGGTGGGAAAAAACAACAAAAATAAGGATGTAAATATGAAGAGGGAATTTTATGTGTTTTCAATATAATGATACGTGTATACGAACTAGTAAAACTATAGGTAGAGCTTACAAAACGGATGTAGGACATGCGTTTCAAGAGGAAAACAGAACTGGGTTGTGTGTTTGATTCAGTAAAAAAACTGCCTGCGGATGTTGTAAGAAAAAATATAACTAATGCTGGTGGGCCAGAGGCCATTAGATACCTGCTGGATCTTTGTGCCCCTTTGTCGTCATGGGCTGGGCCTGTTAAAAACAAAACAACCCTGGCAATCTACAGCCCAGTTAAAACTTGCTCGACCTGAAAGAACAATATACGTGCTCAATAAATGAGAGAATTCTGCAAGTACAGACTAATAACTGGGATGCAGCACGGATATTGTTTTTTATCATGATAATAAGTGCATGCACTTGTTTCGAAAAAATTGGAGAACTGGGAATTCGAACGGCGGGTGCTTATGCTACCCATCAAATAAAAATCAGGTGCCTGAAAATTCATTTCGAAACAAATGATTCAGCTTTATATCCACATCGACCCTCTGCATGATGGTTGGAATCAAATGCAAGTTCATACCAAAAGATCGTTAACAACTATACGAACTTGCAGACGACAAGGTAGTACAACTACCAATACCAAACTAACTTATAATCTTTTTACTCCTGGCCCTAGTGTTCGTCTGGTAGAAAATCTTGTAGAGGACCAGCTCCCGCTCCTTCACTTGCTCCAGGTCCCCGAGGTGGTACTGGTGCATCACCCAGTTGGTCCTCTGCTGGTCGAAGTTCTTGTTGGTGTGCAGCACCAGAACCTTTTTTGCTAACCGTCTGCCGGCTGTTGACCATCGCCGGCAAGGTATTGCCGGTCTTGTGCCACATCGCATGCATGCCGCACTCCAACTGTATCTTGCGACGCGTCCACGCGCCCCTTTTGAACGCTCTGGAATTGCGCTGGAAGAAATGCTTCCTTAGGCCACTCAGTGTGATACCTGCAGTATTATGGAATACATGCTTTAGTGTACCTAGTTGGCATTTTCATGACATCTTTGGCATGTTGTAGTCACTTGTTTCACTTTTTATTAACTGTCAAATTGTAATTGCTTCACCAGGTCTGCGTGTAAAAAGAAAAATAGAGCTATAAATAAAGGAATATGTTTGTGCAAGTAGACGGCCGATCGGTGTCTTACCTGGAAGTTTCTCAGGTTGGGTGTAACATATGTCGTGCTCGCTGTCGATGGTTGGTATGAACAAATCGATGACAGACTGAAATCTCGCGCTGTCAGCACTCACACTAGTAGAAAAGGGGGCTTTGGTCCAGGCCGGGTAAGCCCATTAGTCCCGGTTCAGTCCAGAACCGGGACCAATGGGTGCATTTATCCCGGTTCGTGCGGCTAAGGCATTAGTCCCGGTTCACCTGGGCCCTTTAGTCCCGGTTCGTGCCATGAACCGGGACTAAAGGGTGCGATGCCCATTAGTCCCGGTTGGTGGCACCAACTGCTACCAAAGGTTAGACCTTTAGTCCCAGTTGGTGCCACCAACCGGGACTAATGGGCTTTGAGGCATTAGTACCGGTTCATGGCACGAACCGGTACTAAAGGTCCCATTTTCAAACTCTCCCCCCCCTGTGGACCGCCTTTTCAGTTTTAGAAAAAACAAAAGAAAATGATGGAAATGTCAAAAAAAATAAAATAAAATAAGATTCCCATGTGATATGTGGTCTAGTTGTTGGGAAAATTTACAAATATGAATTTCGACTTTATTTACAAAATCTCTCTGGAATTAGTAAAATGGGCATAACTTTTGCATACGAACTCGGATTAAAAGTTTTTTTATATGAAAAATCATCTACTCGAAAAGTTACATCCGATGGAGACCGCCTATGGCCTGTTTGCAAATTTGTAGAATCCTCAAATTCCAAAAGGAAAAAAAGTTATGCTCAAATTTTAGTTTTTTTAAATTTTCATTAAATCTGGTCAAACTATGGTCAAACTACTTATTCAAGAAGTATTAGTGTTACTAAATAATTATTCAAGAATATTAGTGTTATTAAATAATTATTTTAGTTTTTTTGAATTTTGGTCAAATCTGGTCAAACTATGGTCAAAGAATGGTCAAACTACTTATTCAAGAAATATTAGTGTTACTAAAAAATTATTGTTTTTTAGAACAATAGTTTCAAACTCTAACAGTGAAATTTGTGACTTCATGCTCAAGCTAAACTCCTGAGGGTTAATAGGATTGACATCTTACTATTGTCAGGAAAACAACGAGTGCAGACTTGGAAACGAGGGAGAATAGAACCTGGAAGTTAAGCGTGCTCAGGCTGGGGGAGTGGGAGGATGAGTGACCATCCGGGAAGTTAGATGATTTGGAATGATGAGGGGTGATTAGAGATTAAATTGAGCAGTGATGACGGGTGATTAGAGATTAGAGGTTAAAATAATTCAGAAATTTGAAAATAAAAAAATATTCAAAAAAAATCAAAAAAAAATCAAAAAATTTCCTCTAGTACCGGTTGGTGTTACCAACCGGGACTAAAGGTGGACCGGCCACGTGGAGGGCCTTTAGTCCCGGTTCTGGTTTGAACCGGGACTAAAGGGTCAGGGCATTAGTACCGACCCTTTTTCAGGAACCGGGAATAAATGCCCTTACGAACCGAGACAACAGGCCCTTTTTCTACCAGTGTCACTTTGGCCTCAAGTTTCTCAGGTTGGGCCAATCCTTCTTCGACTTGCATCGGTAATTCCAGAATACCCGAACACGCCGCCGGGATTCTTGTGTCGCCTCACGCGCAGCGTGTTGTCACGTCAATTCAATGTGTGGACATGATGAATAATTTGACCGACGTATACTAGTACTGCTACTATACTACTTACTAGTCGTATTTAGTGTCACAATTTATACATAGTTTTAACTAACAATTACGCACTTGAAGCCTAACTGATATATAGAAATAGAATTTCTCGTAGAACCGATCATATATATATATATATATATAGGACAAATGTTTCCTACAAGTAGTGGTAGTTATCACCACTTGCGTTTTGTATGTTGTATGTAGTATCTATCGAAACCGAGAGTATGTATGTGTAGTATGTAGTATATAACAATGATTAGGTAGTATATATACTAATTTTTAGGTAGTATGTACCATTTTTTGAGTATGCTCTTTTTTACGTACAAATATGTACGTATTTCACAAATATAAAAAAACTATGGGCTAATATGCAATTTTTTCATGTAACTTGCTTTGAAATAGCTTAGATATAGTATATGAACATATTTAAAATAATAAAATAATATATATAGTACCATATGGTAGTATATGAGACATGTGGGGTAACTACCACCAGGTGGTAGGATGGCTTCTGCACAACATCTCCCTCATAATTATCAGTATATCCTACGCAGGTGAGTTAGGTTGCACTTGATCCCAGGAAGGTATCTATCCTTCAAACCAGAGGATTGCTTCAAACTAACAACAGTACATAATATCCAACAAAAGAGGGTCGTGCTACAACAGCAGAATACATGGCTCAGTCCAGATATCAGCACGCATCAAGTTGTGCATATTTGCTGTTGGCATGAACCACATCGCCGCATGTCGGGTTTACAAAAGCCATCCATCGCATGGAAGCTTAATGCCTTTCACACATTGAAGATTATCTGCCAACAAGCTGTGTCGAAGAATCTCTGGATATGGTGATTCATGAAACCCATGGTATGATGTGTAAACACAGCCCCCCTCGCGAATGGAAGTTGCATAGCACAGTAATCATCGCCGGTGATATGATCGATGATTGGTTGGATGATCGGATAATTGAGCCCGAGGAATAAGGAGTGGTTGCTGAGGCTGTAAACCCGCCTCCAGTTGAATACGCCTGGCCCAACGGAGCTGGGATCTTTCTCGGACACGAAGCAGCCATAGCCATCAATGTCACGAACGCCCCATGCATTGTACTTCATGTGGTTTGATGTAATGGTTTGGTCCATTTGGTACATGCGAATGAGCATCAAATGACCGCCATCAGCTGAACGAGCGATAAACCACCACCCATCGGCTGGTATGATTCCAGGTCCTGGAATCATGAAGGCCAGCGCATTTGCGTCTGCTGCAACAATTCAAATTGGAGACCAAAAGGACAAAAATAAACAATCATGTTCAGAGTATGTGTGGAATTAAGATTATTATAACAGTGACACATATCATAGACAGAGAATTGCAATGTCGTGGTCATAAGCATACCCCAAGTTAAAAAAATAAGCCAATGGCTTTCATATTCTAGCAATATGTCATGGTTCAAACATCACGTAACAATGAGAGGAAAACAGCTATGACAGTGCCTACTCATATTCTACCATAGCACTTACTACTACTGTTCTCATATCAACTCTAAGCAATAACATCCGTTGTTATAAAAATCTTGTAAACGAGAGTAACATATAGCAATCATGATGTTATGCTCATAATATGTATTCTAACAATCATTAGATGCCAATTGTTCTCATATCAACTCTAACAATAACATGTGTGGTCATAAAAATCTAGGAAATGAGAGGAACATATAGCAATGATGTGGTTATAGACATGCTATGCATTCTAAATTTGTAACAAATGAACAGTCAGTTGTATTCATAAGGTAAAGATGAGATGAGATAGAACAATTACACGACGATAGATTCCACCAGTATAGGTAGCCAATCTGTTCGTCGACCACGTAAACGATGCCATCGTGCACTATAGCATCAGATAGAAATGTTTCCTCAACACGATTGATGATGAGCCAGAACCATGTATGGCGACCGGATTCCAGATAGACTAATCCCTTGTTGAGCAAGGCAATGAGCTTGTAATCCATGTAGTCTTCTGATGGTATGGGCACTTCGTAGATTACAACTTTCTGCAAACAGAGTTCGAGCCAAAAGCTTGACGCGTCTCGTGCGTAGTAGGCAGGAGTGTCTGGCGGGCCACGAGGCTCGATGGCGTCGGTATCCAAAGATGGAAGGGTGATCTCTCGCTGGGTGTAGATATCCATGAGACGCCATGGACTACCAGATTGGTGGATGAGGACGACCCAGTTGGCCTTCATGCCCGCCCAGTAGTGGCCGCGCATGAAGGGTAGGTGGACGGGTAGTGGTAGCATTTCGAGGGGCACCACGGCAACCTCCGTAGGATCGTCAAGTCGGTGTCTGGGCCACCTGCGAGGATCGGGCATCAGCAAGCAGGGTGTCTTGAAGAGAGCCGGCCGGTTGCAGACGAGTAGATGGTACAAAGACACCGAGCTTGCGGCCAGACGGACGGTGCTGAGTAGGTCCATACGACTACAGATCTGCTCCAAGAGAACATCGGGGAGGGAATTCCAATCGCGGCTCTGTTTGTCAGTCGGTTCTGCCATTGGGGTTTTCGGTGCCTGCGAGCCAGCGGGGAAGTGGATTCGGGCGGGCGAGCGAAGAAGCTTCTCCTCGTGTGGCCGAACACTGAGCGGGGGGATATGGTATGCGCGAGCTACCAAGGAAGATGGCGCGGGCGGGCGAGCAGTGAGCGGGGGTAAATAGTGTGCGGCCGACGATGTGGAAGAGAGGAGGAAGAAGAAGAGAGGAGGAAGAAGAGTGGAAGACGGGGAAGAAAGTGCATTCAATCTCAATTCTACTAGTACTACTACCAGGATATACTGTCCTTCGGAGTGTAAATATTTACACCGATGACATGTGGGCACTGTTCAAGATATCTTCCGGTATTCCGTAAATCGGCCGATTTATCGCTTATCGTTGTGTGACCGGTAAGACAAATCGGTTGATAAATCAGCCGATATGCCGATAAACTAGCCGATTTACCCCTTATCATGGGTCGATCGATAAGTTCCCAATAAGCGATATCCCCAAGATTGCATGTGGGTCTACCACAACAGGGCCCATATGTCAGTTAATGGAGGACAGAGGTGCGTAGGCGTATTTGTGGAAGCGTGCTCTATTGGCAAACATGATGGCAGTACTGGGTAAGGCTGATTTAGTAACACCAACACGTTGGTTCAGCTTATTAATTACGTGTCCCATCTGTTATAGCGTGTATTGTCACTTCACTGCGAAGACTAGTTGAATAGTTCTCTCTGACCGAGATGGGGAATAAATGGATCGCGAGGACTTCCTTTCTACAGTATCTCTATGCTTCTACGCTCACTTCACTCATTTTGCTCCGTACCTAGTCACTTGTTGAAATCTGTAGAAAGACAAATACTTCGTATTTGAGAACAGAGGGAGTCTTTTACTCCGTACTACTCCCTCCGTTCCAAAATAGATGACTCAACTTTGTACTATATTTGGGAACAGAGGGAGTATCACCATATGGAGGGAACAGAGGAAGCTTGAAATATGAACATGTCAATGGGAGGGAGTAAGCCCCATGCATGCATGCAACATGCAACACTCACACGTACACATGGACGCACGCAACACTCACGCACCCATGTAGCACACAGCACACGACGCAACACACATGCTCATGCTCAAGTGCTCAACCTACTCCCTCCATCTGTGAAAGACTGTACATTTAGAGATTTACACATTGACCAGGGCATAAATAACGCCCAAAAGTAGCAGACTTGTGTGTGCATGCGACCATTGAGATAAGAAGATTAAATGAAAGCCGTTGCATGCTGTAATTAAGGATAGACATGTAGCCTATACCTACAGCACAAGTTGGTGCATTAGTTAATCAATATCGATTTAGTAGATTAAAGGCTAAATGCATTGGAAGTGTAGATGTACATCATGTAGGACACTCTTTGTTGGAAGACCGAGGGAGGACACGTGCATGCACTCACATACACAGCCAGGGCGGTTCGCGCGCAAGGATTGGACTCATGTCGCGCCTGCGTAAAGTTTTGTCTAACTGATTTCTTTGCTTTGCCAACTGACAGGTGGGACCCAGAAACCAGGTGACGATTTAACCAGTCAACAAAGTGCCACGTCGACTATGTGGCCGGTCAGTAGGGTGCAATACGGTGCTCTACGATGAGCTAGTGATCGCATAATCGCCGCAGAACTATATATAGTGATTGTAAAGAGCATACTGTTACATACGTTGACTGCCAGTGTATTTTTCTTGTTTCAAATTAAGCCATATTAATCGGAAAGGATGTAGTATGGACTACTACTACTAGTACTAGTACTGCTTTGATGTGTCCCGTCAACTCGCCGAACGAGGAGAATCTTGCTTACTACGCCTCTCCCTCGCCCACGCGCGTGGTGGTTCACAGGACGAGGAGAGGGTTTTGACTACAACGCCCTCTCCCTCTCTCTCGCCCTCGCCATCGCGGTGGACGTGCAGCAGTTCAATCGGTGTCAGATTGCCAGAAGCATATTGTACTATAGTATCATCATTGTTGGACCTTCCGAAGAGGCGAAGAGCCAAATGCAAGGTTCACACGAGTACGAACTATTGAATCTCCCGAAGAGGCAAAGAGCCAAGTGCAAGGTTTTATAGGAGTTGTCGTCCTAGTAAGAGTGTACTAGTACAACTATAGCGAATGATGCTACTGTATGATGCCGCCACGTCATGTATATCCAAAGTTGTGCCACCTTTTTTTCTCAAAGAGCGTGTTGGAGCCCGTGCAACAACCACACAAGTTGCACGTAGACATAACACATTTACTAGTAATAAATTCTAAAGGACAAATGCAAGTATGCCACACAAGTTCATCTCCAACTCATGTGATAAATTTGTGCACGACTAGTCTACATATATTCACAGCGCTACCGTTCACAATTACTGTACTCCACTTACACGTTATAGATGGGCTACATGTCCTCCTCCAGGTTCCAGTCCCAGGTGTTCTTCATGGATGGCACGATCCATAGCGGTGGGCAACGGGAATCATTGTCACAGCTTTCTAGTCCGGTTCCACACGATGGAGACTCATCCAAGCTGAAGCGGCATAAATCAGGGATAGCGTGTCCCAGCATGTCATTCATCCGGCGGTGCGCACTGAAGACACAACCATGCTTCATGAACGGCAGGCCTTCCATGTCATGCACGGAAGGTGGCATCCGCTTCACAATGGGGTAGATGTCCCCGATGAAAAGCGAGTACTCTCCAAGAGTGTTCCTCGGCACCCACGTAGCATCAAGGGGGTCGAACTCTGCGCCGTTCATCTGGTACACGCGGCATCCCAGATCTGGACACATGGTGACATACATAGTCAAGGTCCATGCATAATAATGTTGTGCTCAAATGTGGCAGTCAGTAATACTGTGCAGCAAATAGTACTACTCCAGTATAGAGGAAGTAAAATCACCGGCTTATTATATATAGCCACTCTTGGCTACATGGATGAGATAGTAAGACATGGAAAAACAAAAATGGTGGCAGCTAGTGGGTTCAAGTCTTCAAGGGCCTAGCTAGCTATACGCCTCCTCCAAGGTAAAAAGTACTCCTACTAGTACTACAAAGTATACTACTAGTACAACAATGAAAGAGAAGGAGAGAGGGTTAAAAAATGGAATATCTGGGTAGATGGTGACGGTCCGATCATGGTAGATTATGTGACCATGTTGCACTTCAGTGGTACCATGGGTAACAACTGCTAAGATAGTTGATCCCAATATGCAAAAGTCAGCCACAAGGTTCCAGGTTAGACCAAATCGCGGATGCAAATGCACATCCAGGATCGGCGATCTTATTTTGATCGGGGGATGACTGGTCCCTGCAAAATAATGGAGTACCGTTAGGGATGCAAATGATGGTTTGTGCATTCCGTTTGTAATCTCTCGTACCGTAGGATGTCAACCAGATGAAACAAGTCCCCTGGCTTGTCACCGTTAAGATGCGGCCTAGATGGTGCACGACATCTTCGAACGTGTAGGGGTACAGATCTGCCGCCGCCAACATGCGCCAGCCTCTGCCGTTACTGCCTCCAGCATTGATGGCAATCCTTATGTCGAACACCGCGATGAGATAGTAATCGTCGTAGCCGCGTTGCTTTGTCGACGGGTCCGCAATTGCTATCTTCTTCAATCTCATGTAGGCATCATCATACATATTCTTGCCCAGCCAGTCCGGAAGGCCGATCCCAATGGTGGAGAAGGCGTCAACCGGAACGGCCGCATTGCTGTGGATGTTGTGCAAAATCATGGTGGTATCCAGCCGGAGGTATGCAAGTCAATCTTCGTTGGCACCAACCCAGACCTATATATAAGACGATGGGCAGCGGAGAAATTACGGGATGGAAATGGAATAACTAAGTACTACATGATCAAACTCCATTACTGACCTGCTCATCGGACAAAATTCGACTACCTCTGAACGTCGTCAACTCTAGCGGAGTCAACGACCAACCATGGCCAGGGAGCGGTGGACTGTTCGAAGAATTGTCCCATAGAAGAACCTTCTCCTCGAGGACGCATGGAACACCAACAAGCATGGCCTTTTCCCAAGCCTGTTTAAGCAGCGTCTTGAAAAAGTTGGTGCAAGAAGCACCGAGTCTTGCAGCGATCAGGACGTCGGAGCGGCGTGCGATTTCTCCTAGAGAATCTTCGTCCAAGGTCACCCAGCCCCGACGAGGAGGAGAACCGCCTAGCGAATCCATGGGAGCAGCGACGAACTGACTTCTCTTCGGGGGGAGGGGAACTGGCGAGGAGGAGATAAGAGCGTAGTAGCCGCAGGGCCTCGTCCCTTCCAACTGTAGATCGTTCCTCAGCGAAGGGGTGAGGCTATTACTTACTACTCTAAATAATAGCACTAGTAAGAATTTTTTGGCACTAGGTAGTAGTTTTTGGTACCATGGAGTACTAGTACTAGCATTATGGAACGTTATGGGATTGCATTATACTGTAAATAATAGAACTAGTAAGAAATTTTTGGCACTAGGTAGTAGTTTTTGGCATGGATTAAGAAATTTTGGGTATGTTTTTGCCATTTTTTGTACACGCCAACTAGTGTCAAAAAACGTCATACATTATGTGACGGAAGAGTACATACTCGTACTGTAGCAGTACTAGTACTACTTTTCTCAACTACTCCTCAAAAAAGCACCCAATTAATGCTCTTGTTTTCCTCAAAAAAGTATGTTTACCAATGCATTAATTGCAATGCATGCATGAATAAATTACATTCATTGGTCAATTTTCTCTTAATACTTGCATGCAATGATTTAATGCACCTTGGAATCTGAACATGTGATGGGAAACAACCAAATTGAGCCTTATAAAATGGAAAAACTAAAATTTTGAGATGAGGCCTATAAACCAGAAAGGAGGGAGTACTGTACTTCTAGTCTAGTCTTGTATAGTGCACCAGTTTTGAACTCTTGAATCTCAGGGCCAAGGAGCTACAGTTGGAAGTGGGGGGTACTACTGTTCTCTAGAACCATCGATGTACTATCAGTGCAGGGGAAGTACACCTGCGTAGTGGCCTAGTGGGTACTCTCGGTGCTCTATTCAGCCGCTCCTCTCACGTAGCTGGCCTACTCAGCTGCTCCTCTCATGCACACACTAGCAGCCTATTTATCAGCGACGGTTACTACAGGGGTAGAACATTTGAGTTATTTGATACAGCGAGACTAGGCTTTTCGCTTCCATTTGTGTAGGTGTAATGGATCTCGTCGAACTTTGTTAGTAGCTCCTTCTTTATGAATGAGATGAAGCAAAGCTTTTGCCTCCGTTTCAAAAAAAACACGTCAAGAGGAATTTCTTTTATAGTAGAGCCGATAATGGAGTGAAGTCCATGCATGCAACGCCACAAGCTACAGAGTAGTAGTAGAGCAATTTCCGTACAGAGCCATATTGCATAGTTCCCAATGCCCCGCCAGGCTTTTCCAGCTCCTCGGGCTTAATTGGGAGGCGCTAGTTTAAATATGCTACTAGCTGGAAGCTGCAAGCTGCGGCTAGGGCGAGCACGTGAGCCACGGGATGTTGGGAAGGAAAACCCGTTCACGTGGCTAGGCTGTCTAGACTCTAGTGCACCAAGATTGTGGGGCCGCACGTCCGTTTAACTTCAAAACTCAAACTACCCGTGTAAAATATTGGCTCGCAGCGAAGTGTAGTACTCCCTCCGTTCCGAATTACTTGTCGCAGGTATGGATGTATCTAGATGTATTTTAGTTCTAGATACATCCATTTCTGTGATGTATCTAGATAGTATACTATTTAAAAAAAAGGCCGTCGTGCGTTCGGACGGGATCGAACCCACAGAACGAGGTATACACTCCCACGACCACTAGTAGTACTCGTTGGAGTACAACGCAACCTAGAATCGCCTTTTATCGCTAGTAGTACGTACATTGTTCCTTACAAGAAACCCCTAAGAGCATGGTTAGTAGTATAGCCAGCTGCTGGCTATAAGCCAGTGCCATGTCATCTACAGCCCATCTTATAGCCAACATGTAGTAGTAGTTTATTTCTTATACCCGCTGACTCAGCTCTATTGTACTTGCTCTAATAATGCAAGAAACCACTAAAATGCCAAGAAACTACTACCACTTGCATACGTGGCAGACTTAAGATAAGACTACCTTATCAACCATTGTACTCCTCTTACCAACAAAAATCCTCGAGTGACCTCCTACCTCTGGCCCGTCCACCTAGTCATCCTCGGCCATGGGATGCAGCTACCGCCGCCGGCAGAAGGCGAGGTCAAAACCACCGGCGGTGTGGAGCCCATGTTGCGGCAGCCTGGATGCCAGCTCCGTTCGGCACTCGCGGCCGCTAGCTAGCCAAGATAGCTCTGTCCAGCTGATTGTCTGCAAGGTTTGCTAGCTAGATTGGCACGGCAATGTGGTGTCTTGCTAGCGCGTGCCGCGCTAAGGCCAGCCATCTGGCTCGAGTGAAGGCTAGCGCAGCAGCTTGGTCGCTCGTGAGTCAAGCTCGGGCCAGCCTGCCAACTCGTGTGGAGGCCAGCGCGGCGTCCGGCCCGTCCGGCGGAGCGGCGGCCAACTCGCTCATCACCGGCGCCACCGACGAACACGCATCAGTACTATTTGAAGTAATGTTCAGGAAAAATAATGATTTGAGGGGGAATAACATGATAGAACATCAGATGTGGGTCCCTCGTGTCAACGGTCAAACAAAATGTGTTGGTTTAAGCTGCCTCGTCAGCACAGACATGTGGGCCAACCCTGTCATAAATGGGTTAAAACGAACCTAATCGGTAGGTGTACTAGGTAGTTTTTGGCGTGGATTAAGAAATTTTGGGTATGTTTTTGCTATTTTTTGTACAATAGATTCCTCCTAGGGCTGGTTGAAAGTGGTAGTTTTTTGTTAAATACTCTAGATATTGTAAGTAGGAGTGAAAGTTAAGCTTTGGAAGCCAATAACCAAGTCTAGTTACATAGTGCATATGTGTACACGATTGAAAGTAAATATCAACCATGAGTGACTAATATCTTGATGGAAAACTCGAAACTATGGAATACTATGAAAAGAAATGCATGGTTGGAAATACTAGCAATGTTCATGTCTGTTGCAACGAATCACAATTAGAATAATACTTATTCACAAACTTGGTACAAAACACTCTAATTTTGATATACATATGTCACTAGAGATATATTATGTTTCAATTAGAATATATTCCTTGGGCTGTTTGGGTGAGGCCAGGGAGGGATGTGGTTGGTTTTAAGATACTAATTATGGGTTTTTCTGCAAATTGGTAGACAAGTGGGATGTTGGTGAGAAAAGGCAACAACTTACCTCACAATCGTTAGATGTAGATCTAATGGTCAGAAACGACGGATGGCAGACACACCAGCATCACCAACTTAGTCTTGTATAGGAGTACTAGCAAGATCCGTGCATTGCACGGAACATCAAGATGCATTTTTTATAAAACACTTGTTGTGATTGACCCTTGTGGGAGTAATCCCATGTGTAAAAACTAATGATATCTCGAGAAATATGAGATAAGGTGAAGAGGAGTGGGGTGTGGTGGTGGTTGGTGGTCGGACTGAGCAGAGGCATGGGGATTGACGACGCCGGCAGCGGCCACTAGGCCAGTTTGTTCCAGATGCTTCCTTTATTAATTGCTCAACAATGAGGTTTGTTGGAGATAAGGATGAACGAGGGAAGGCCTTGTCTGCAAATGTGGAGAGGGGTGCGGGTATCTTTTAGTTTAATTTCCATCCGTCAGATATAGATCGGACGGTCTATATTGCAAGATGGCACATGTACCATCATCGCCAACTCGGTTTTTTATAAGAGAAGAAATATAAGTATGGAGATACAAACGTATTATCGATACTTGCTTCCGTAAACTAGCATCGACATTCTATTCAACGCCTCGACATGTGGGGCCTTGGCACAATGACTTCTCGACTGTGTAAAACAAAGATTTTCCTGTCGCCGACAAGGAGGGGGTGACGGCGGCGCGCTTTTTGGCTTGCTCTAGTCCTAGTAGTCATAGTAGGTGGTCTAAGAACGTGTAGATTTATTCTTTTTCACGCCTCGTGTTGCCGTATTGCCACGACTGTTCATGAATAGATGGTAAGTTATTCACGGGGAAACCCTTGTTGAGCGTGTTTGCGGGAGAGAGAGAGAGAGAGAGAGAGAGAGAGAGAGTATGCATGTGTGAGGCAATGATAACAGATTCTTTGTGTCTATGTGTGTGGAGGATAGAGAGAGACATGTACATGGGGATTTGTGTTGTGTAACGTGGAGACACATATACATAATTAGAGAGTGAGTGTGTGAGATACACGTGCAGACATGAGGAGAGAGGAGGATCCAGGTAAAAGGGTGTTTGTGCATGTCTGTGTGTGTTTGTGCACGCGTTTGTGTGTGAGAGGCAGAGAGTGTATGTGGAGTAGAGAGACCACTGATGATGTAAACCTAGTATAAGGGAAGGGGGGATGGTGTGACATGTGTAGTAGCGAGATAGCACGGGTCCAGGCGGGGGGAGCAGACTATTTGGAAGAGACATCGAGTGTGTGTGTGTGGGAGAGGGTGTGAGAGCGAGAGAAAGAGAGAGCTAGCGACAGAGAGAGAGAGAGGGTGAGAGGAAGAGAGGGGGCGAGAGGGGTCGTTTGTCTCCATAAATGGTGTATAGATAGGGAGACAATGTTGATGTTGTCCGAAATTGGCCTATGAACGGAGACGCAAGGGAAGCAAGTCATCGTGTGTGTGATAGGGACTTCATGAGAGATCTAGAATAGATGGTGTAGAGAACAATGTGCGAAATCGAGAACGATTATACATTAGGGAGCTATGCAAAGAGTCACGACATATATGTATACGGGGAAAGAGCCGGGGCAGGTCCGCATGTGGGAGAGATAGAAAGAGGAGAGTGGTGCACAAGGAGACAAAGTGTGCTTGTTTGTAGTGGGTGTGGTGTGTGAGGTGAGTGGGCGAGAACCACATAACTAGGGAGATAGACGTTTGGGGGTGACGTTTTGTGTGTATGGGAAATATACACTCTACATAGTGCGTGTGCATGGGTAAGAGAGATAGTGGGAGACCTAGAGAGTGAGGGAAGAGATATGTGCATGCCCGAGAGACAAAGTGATAGACACCTATGTTGGGTTCCGGACTTTACAAGAGAGAGGGGTGTTAATGTGCTCGTGTGTTGATGTTTGGGGGAGAGAACGACTTCTTTGTGTGTGTGTGTGTGTGTGTGTGTGGTGGGGGGGGGGTTGACTTCAGATAAAGAGTGAGGTGTCTATATTTGAGGGACTTTAGCGTAATTGAGACATTGTGCACTCATGGTTGGTCAATTTGTTTCACAGTTTGTACTATGAGATAACGATACTTTTGAACATGTGTGATATACCTTGATGTACCAGAATTACAAACCTAAGATTGGAATTTTGGAATTCGACTCCATCATTAGCTTTTGTAATTCATTTAAACGGAGGTACATTTTTGAAGTCGGGATTTCATGATTTCAAATTCATATATCAAACCTAGAGATATACACATACGGGCATGTTCAAACTTTATAATCATCCACTTTATTCATCACATACACATTTTAGCTTTTGTCATCATATTTAGGATAAACACATTTGGAATTTCATTTGAATTGGACCGTATGATGGTATTTGCTTGTAGTAGCTCAATGATCCATATTTGAATTGAATGGACAATCTAAGTTTCGAGTTGGCGACATTGATTTTCAAAACTTGCACATTTTTTTGCGTGCAAAACAAACAAATTATGATATCATAGTCGGCCGTACGAGAGAAGAATACTTATAATTTTAGGCGCCAAAAGCTTTCAAACTTCCCGCTCAAATCGAAATATCATGCGCCCGAAAGTTTAGCCCTACGATATTCCTATTTTACCCCTGCCAAATGAACGGAAAAGGGCTGCTTTGGTAACTCCATTGTTTTCCCCTCTTTGCCCCCAACATTCTTCCCCAGAGCCCCTCCCCGCCCCCCCCCCCCGAACCACGGCAAGCCGCCGAATCTAGTCCTCCGCCGCAGCGGTGGACCTCACACCCCGCCGGATCTACCTTCCGCACCTTGGAACCCCCAACTGCCAACTCACCACTTCACGGAGCCGCTTCAGCGACTGGCTTGTCCACCGCTCCAGATCTCCTTGACCGCCATCATGGTCCACTGCAACGCATCTGCTTAACCGGTGCCCTCATCCACCACAGCGTAGGCCCTTCACTGACTCCCTCGTCTGCCCCTTCGCTGGCCCTTCATACAAGCCCTCGTCCGCCGCAACAGATCCGCCTCACCGAAAGAACTGTACAATGCGCTCACCGAAACCTTCGTCCACTGCACCAGACCCGCTCCACGGACGCCATATTCAACTCCACCGGCCTTGCTTTACCGATGCCGCAGCCTCATCAGGTTATTTCGATTTGTACTCCTTTCGGTTTTTCTCTTTATCGTGCAACTGTTCACTTACCACAGATGAGCTTTCTTGTATGTCGACAGGCGCCGAAACCGTAGCACCGGAGCCGCTTCAGCGACGGCGACAGCCGTCCCAAACTCAACCGCAACACGAGCACCATCGACGATTCTTAGCTATCAAGTATGACAAGGATACCCATACGCCACCGAGAATCAGGTACTGTCAGTGTCAAAACCGGCGGATCTCGGGTATGGGGTCCCGAACTGTGCGTCTAGGCCGGATGGTAACAGGAGGCAGGGGACACAATGTTTTACCCAGGTTCAGACCCTCTTGATGGAGGTAAAACCGTACGTCCTGCTCGATTAATATTGATGATACGGGTAGTACAAGAGTAGATCTACCACGAGATCAGAGAGGCTAAACCCTAGAAGCTAGCCTATGGTATGATTGTATGTTGTGATTGTCGTCCTACGGACTAAAACCCTCCGGTTTATATAGACACCGGAGAGGTTTAGGGTTACACAAGGTCGGTTACAAAGGAGGAGATATCCATATCTGTATTGCCTAGCTTGCCTTCCACGCCAAGTAGAGTCCCAACCGGACACAAGACGAAGTCTTCAATCTTGTGTCTTCATAGTCTAACAGTCCGGCCAATGGAGATAGTCCGGCTGTCAGGAGACCCCCTAATCCAGGACTCCCTCAGTAGCCCCTGAACCAGGCTTCAATGACGATGAGTCCAGTGCGCAGTATTGTCTTCGGCATTGCAAGGCAGGTTCCCTCTCCAAATACACCACAGAAGAATTTGAATACGAGGATAGTGTCCGACCCTGCAAAATAAGTTCCACATTCCACCGTAGAGAGAATAATATTTTTGCAGATCTAATTTGCTGACTTGTTTTGGCAGCACAACGTTATGTCATGGCCCGGTGATTATTCGAACCATTTCTTTTAACTAGCCCCGCACATAACGTGAGGCAGTTTTTCGACACGTCTTGTCAAAGCAGAGATCGTGTCCCCTTATTACGGGATTCTCATCAATACGGGTGTGGGTAACCCAACCGCGCCATCAATTGCGACGCTTGGGGAACAAGCGAGTTTTATCAGGCAAGTGGGGACACTTATTTTCATCCGCCCATATAAAGGGATAAGGATTCACTTTTCTACCCACGCCTTCTTCCTCCTTTGCCCATCCTCTTTCGCATACTCGAGCTCTAGCGCCCAAGTCCTCACTTCCTCCTCAACCTTCTCCAATCATGTCCGGAGCGGGAGGCAAGTGGATGGTCTCCTCCGTCACGGAGGGAGACGTCAAGAAACTAAGGAGAGCTGGATACCTGCCCGACGACATCGTGCACCGGCTCCCTGATGAGGGGCAGCTCATCCCCACCCCCAGGCCCCATGAGAGGGTGGTATTCCTCCCTCCTTTCCTCCACGGACTGGGATTCCCTCTCCATCCCTTCGTCCAGGGGCTTATGTTTTATTACGTCCTGGATTTCCATGATCTGGCCCCGAATTTATCCTCAACATCTCGGCGTTTATCGTCGTGTGCGAGGCTTTGCTCCACATCAAGCCCCACTTCTGCTTATGGCTGAAGACCTTCAATGTCAAGCCGAAGGTGGTGGGCGGCCGTCAAGCAGAGTGCGGAGGCGCCATGGTGGGCAAGATTCCCAACGTAACATGGCTCGAGGGCTCCTTTGTGGAAACCACCGAGCCGCGCGACCCCACATCGGTAGCGACCCCCGAGTTCTGATCTGGCATCCCCATGCGGCTCACCTCCTGGAAAGAGAAGGGCCTGTCCTGGGGTGATTCAAAAGAGCTGACCGGACTCCAGACATGTATTCAAAACATGGTGGATAAGAAGCTCAACCTTGTCAACATAGTCCAGGTCATGCTCATCCGCCGGATACTCCCGTGCCAACAACGGGAGTTGACCTTGTGGGAGTTCAACCCGGCGCAGCACCGAACTCTGAACAAGCTCTTCGACACGACCCACGAAGATGCCTCGAGGCTGTTGTTCAAGAGCACCGAGGTCCCTCCCCCCATTACTGAGGATCGCGGATTTAGCATGAAGCGCCAAGCCAGTGCGGTAAGCTGTTTTATCCTTCACAGGATACCTGTCTTTCATACAGATTGACTCTACGCAGGATCTAAACTCCCATGCCTTTGACAGGACTGGCAGAAAATGGCCGGACAGATCGACTGTCTGGCGAAGATGCTAACTCCGGCTCCTTACACGGTGCCGGAGAAGACCAAGAAGGGCAAGGGAGCTCGAAAGAGTTCCCGATGTCAGGCGTCGCCGGACTCACCGTCCGATGACTCTGCGGCGCAATCTTCTCCTGCAGATGAGGAAGAGGAAGAAGATGTTCCCCCTCCAGTCGGGGGAGACAAGAAGAGTAAGGCCGCCCCGACCGAGGAGGCCGGAGGGCCCAAGAAAGGGAGGGTCCTCCCTTCAACCACCATCGTCGATAGTGAGGACAAATGGTTGCCCAGGGCCAAGCCCCTGGGGAAGTCATAAGTATTCGGACACCAGAGTAAGTCATAGTATTCCTTCGCTGCACTGCTTTCCCTAATGTCAAACATGATTATGTACGCCGCCATGAGCCAGTCTCGATGTGTCATCTGATGGCTCCCTGGGGTCGTCGGACATGGATAGCGATCCAGTCCCGACCGCCTCCTCCCCTTGTCCTACTGATGACACCGAGGTGCTGTCCCAAGAGGCACCAGGTCGGGGGGAGACAGTCCCGGAGGCGCCCCAAGGCGGCCTCCCGAACTTTGGGAGCAGGGGGGACAAAGCCCCTGAGTGCTCTGAGTTCGGCCCTCAGCCGGACACCGCACCGGAACATCCAGTGGTTTCGGACTCGGGCAGGCGGTCCCCTTCTAAGAGGGGCGAAACGCCTGTACCGGTGACCTATGCCCATCCAAAGGCGCCGGACAACCTGTTGGAAGCGCTTCCCAGTGCTTCCATCGACGAGGAACACCGCACCATCATGAGTGCGGTGATCCAGAAGGTTCAGTCCGCCAAGAGCGGACTGACTGAAGCCTGTGCTAGCCTTCTAACAGGCTTTGAGGTAAGTGCTTTAAAATGTAGTAGAAATATTACCGCATAGGTAGTAGCCCCTGATGCTTTTTTCAGTGTTCACAAAGAAAAACCGAACAGAGGATCAAATAATATCGCTGGAGTCTAATATAAGTATGTTGATATGCGTATGCAGGCTTCGCAGCTGGCGTCCACCGCACTAACTGCGGAGGTTGCCGTAATGAAGCAGGACCTCGAGGGGTCCCAGAAAGAGCTCGGCCTTGTCAAAAGGCAGCTCGAGGAGAACAAGAGTAAGAAATACCCCGTCTATAGATATATGTATATATAAAAAGGACGCGATTGCAAAATGACGGGATCGTTATATGTTTACTAGGGGCCACGACTGAGGTGGCGACCCTGAAGCAAGCGCTAACCGAGGCCGAAGAGAAAGCGGCCAAGGAGCGCATATGTAACACCCCGGATGTAATTTACCTAAGATGTACTCCAACTCTTGCCGTTTCCGGCGCTAAGTTATTTTATTTTCCTCGGGTTTGGGTTTTTTTCTCCGTGTGTTGTTGTCATTGTCATGAATCTCATATCATTGGATCATGTGCATCGCATTTTCCCCTTTGTCCGTTTTGCATTCCGGCGCTCCTATCTCCTCCGGTGGTCCTTTCTACCTCATTTTGTGTGTGGGGGTTAAACATTTCCGGATTGGACCGAGACTTGCCAAGCGGCCTGGGTTTACTACCGGAAGCCCGCCTGTCAAGTTTCGTACCATTTGGACTTCGTTTGATACTCCAACGGTTAACCGAGGGACCGAGAAGGCCTCGTGTGTGTTGCAGCCCAA
Source organism: Triticum urartu (assembly GCF_003073215.2). Lineage (NCBI taxonomy): Eukaryota > Viridiplantae > Streptophyta > Magnoliopsida > Poales > Poaceae > Triticum > Triticum urartu. The sequence goes on from NC_053026.1 coordinate 18,249,193, forward strand.
CACCCTTCCATTTTGGCCCAAAACCCACCAAAACCCTCTCCATCATCTAGAGCGTTCGATCACAATCGCGTGGCCAAAACCGCACCTCATTTGGACTCTCCTAGCTCCCTCTATGCCTATATAAAGAACCCCCTCCGAAAATTCACGGGTGAAACCCTAACCCTCTCCCTCTCCTCGCGACCGGACAAAAACTCCACCGACGGACGTGTCCGCCCGCGCCGCCCGACCAATCGCCGTCCTCCACGTGTCCCAGCCGGCGCCCCACTTCGCCACGAACCGTGCCGGCCCGCGCAGCCCGCCGCGGGCCCTCCCGGCCCGCGCCCCCGAACCACGCGCCCTGCAGCCCGGCGACTCGCTGCGCCGCCCCGCTCTCCCCGCCGCCTCGCCGGGGCCGCCCGACCCCGTCGCGCCTCTCGCCGCCCGGCGACACCGCCGCCATCGCCAGCCACCGCGGTGCCATCGTCGCCTTGCCGCCACCGCGGCCGGAACCGCCGCAGGGGACGCTGCCCCCGCCGTCCGGCCTCCCCTCGCCTCCGGCAACCCCCTCGCCGAACCACCTCGACTCCGGCCGGCCCCTCCTCTCCGGCGAGTTCGTCGTCATCTAAAGTGTTCTCCGACAACCGCCTCGGGAAGCATGCAGATCTGAATCTGAGGAGATCCACTCGGTTGACTTTCTCCCGGAACCCTAATTTATTTGCATTTTTCATCATGCCGTAACTCCTCATCGGTAGCTCCGTTTTGCGCGTGTAGCATGTCAAAATGTTCGTCTCAGAGAGTACATCTTTTCATCTCACTGCATCATTTTCATTTGAGCTCATCTTCATGCCCGAAATGCTGTTGGAAGAGACCTATTTGAGTTAAATGTCAGATCTGCTGTACCATATAGACTTTTGTCATTTTTGCCATGATTATTGTGTGCATGTTATGCCCCTGAGCTCTACATGTGTTTTGTTATATGCCATGCCATCTTTACAGAGGTGCTTACCATATATTTTTGTGACATGTGTGGTGACTAGCACAAGCTTGCAAAGTAGTGCATTCGTTAATGCTGATTTCAGGGACTTAGAATTCTCTAAGTCCTTGATCTGTTTTTATCAATATGTTCTTGTTGTTTCCTAGTGATCCATGCCTCTTTTGAGGATGATCAGTAAGGATGATGTGTTAGCATTGTGGTGCTCTATCCATCCATGTCTTTGTTTGCATTTATGGAGCACCGTAGCTTGAGTCAATCGAGCTCTACTTTTGCTATTTTGTGAATCCTGGCAGATTGTTTATATGTTAGCGATTTTGGCGAGGATGTTGTTGTTGATCCGTGCATGCTATGTTGTTGTTCTTGCCATGTCTATCTCCTACAATATGTACTCTTGATGGGTGTATGCTTAGTTTGTACTGCCTAGCTCTGTAGTGAGTGCATCGAGCTCGTAAACATGCCTACTCGTTAACAGATTTGCATGCTCCAGTTTTTCTCTAAGTCTGTAATCTGATTATGTTTTGCCATGTTCACATGCTTGCAATTGTATTTTCTGATCGCTTTTGGCTCAAGGTCACTAAGGGACTTTTGTTATGTGCTTTGAGTAGCTTCATGACGCGCCTTGATTTTCCATGTTAAGGTCCTGTAGCATATATTTTTCTTGCTCCAAAGTCTGAAACCTGTTTATCATTTGCACTTTTGCCATGCTTGTTTGAACCTGTTAATGGATGAATTGGCCGTAGCTCAGTTTTCATCTTTTGTCAAGAATCATGAGTGGATCCCTTCCATGTATTTTGTTGCCATGTTTGAGTGTTGTAGCATAATTATCTTCATGCATTTGGATGGCTACTTGCTGTTTATTGCAGACCGGTGCCATATTTGTTTTGCTTGCCATTCCCAAACCGTGCATCCGATTCTGGTGTTCTTTATATCGATTTCAACCGAAATCACCTCACCTTTCCAGTGGAACTCTTGGTTTTCCATGTTGAGGCCAGGTTCAATAATTCCTTGTCAAATCTTGCATATGCATCACATATCACATCCCGCATAGGATACCATGTTTGCATCATGTTGTTCGAGCTTTGCACGTCGTTGATTGTGTTCCTTTTGTTTGTTTGTCTTGTTTGGGTAGAGCCGGGAGACGAGTTCGCTAACGAGGAGCCCGTTGAGTTTGCTTTCGTGGATCCAGTCAACTCTGACAACTTTGCAGGCAAGATGATCATACCCTCGAAATCACTTCTATCTTTGCTTGCTAGATGCTCGCTCTTTTGCTATGCCTATGCTATGATACCTACCACTTGCTTATCATGCCTCCCATATTGTTAAACCAAGCCTCTAACCCACCATGTCCTAGCAAACCGTTGTTTGGCTATGTTACCGCTTTGCTCAGCCCCTCTTGTAGTGTTGCTAGTGGCAGGTGAAGATTGGAGATCGTTCCTTGTTGGAACATTGTTTTATTGTTGGGATATCATTATATTATCTTGTTATCTTAATGCTGTTGGAAATATGCCCTAGAGGCAATAATGAAATGGTTGTTATTATATTTCATTATTCATGATAATTGTCTATTGTTCATGCTATAATTGTGTTATCCGGAAATCGTAATACATGTGTGAATACATAGACCACAACACGTCCCTAGTGAGCCTCTAGTTGACTAGCTCGTTGATTAACAGATAGTCATGGTTTCCTGACTACGGAAATTGGATGTCATTGATAACAGTATCACATCATTAGGAGAATGATGTGATGGACAAGACCCAATCCTAAGCATAGCTCAAAGATCATGTAGTTCGTTTGCTGTAGCTTTTCCGAATGTCAAGTATCATTTCCTTAGACCATGAGATTGTGCAACTCCCGGACACCGTAGAGGTGCCTTGGGTGTGCCAAATGTCACAACGTAACTGGGTGACTATAAAGTTACATTACAGGTATCTCCGAAAGTGTCTGTTGGGTTGGCACGAATCGAGACTGGGATTTGTCACTCTGTATGACGGAGAGGTATCTCTGGGCCCACTCGGTAATGAATCATCATAATGAGCTCAATGTGATAAAGTGGTTGATCACGGGATCATGCATTACGGTACGAGTAAAGTGACTTGCCGGTAACGAGACTGAACAAGGTATTGGGATACCGACGATCGAGTCTCGTTCAAGTAACGTACCGATTGACAAAGGGAATTGTATACGGATTGATTGAATCTTCGACATCGTGGTTCATCCGATGAGATCATCGTGGAGCATGTGGGAGCCAACATGGGTATCCAGATCCCGCTGTTGGTTATTGATCGGAGAGTCGTCTCGGTCATGTCTGCATGTCTCCTGAACTCGTAGGGTCTACACACTTAAGGTTCGGTGACGCTAGGGTTGTTAGGAAGACTTGTATGTGATTACCGAATGTTGTTCGGAGTCCCGGATTAGATCCCAGTCGTCACGAGTAGTTCCGGAATGGTCCGGAGGTAAAGATTTATATATGGGAAGTTGTCATACGGTCGCCGGAAAGGTTCGGGGGCAATATCGGTATTGTACCGGGGCCACCGGAGGGGTTCCGGGGGTCCACCGGGAGGGGCCACCTCTTCCGGAGGGCCTTATGGGCTGTATGGAGAAGGGAACCAGCCCAAATGGGCTGGGGCGCCACACCCCCCTAGGGCCCATGCGCCTAGGGTTGGGGGAAAACCATAAGGGGGGCGACCCCTTGCTTGGGGGGCAAGCCCCCCTCCCCTTGGCCGCCCCCCCTCTAGATCTCAACTAAAGGGGGCCGGTCCCCTTCCCCCTTCCCCTATAAATAGAGGGGTGAGGGGAGGGCTGCATAGAACATCCAAGGCGCAGCCCCTCCCCTCCCCAACACCTCTCCTCCTCCACAAGAGCTTGGCGAAGCCTTGCCGGAGTACTGCAGCTTCACCACCACCACGCCGTCGTGCTGCTGCTGGAGCCCTCTTCCTCAACCTTTCCCTCCTCCTTGCTGGATCAAGGTGCGGGAGACGTCCTCTCTCCGTACGTGTGTTGAACGCGGAGGTGCCGTCCGTTCGGTGCTAGGATCTTCGGTGATTTGGATCACGTCGAGTACGTCTCCATCAACTCTGTTCTCTTAAACGCTTCCGCTCGGGATCTACAAGGGTATGTAGATGCACTCCTCTCTTCCTCGTTGCTAGATGACTCCATAGATTGATCTTGGTGATGCGTAGAAAATTTTAAAATTCTGCTACGTTCCCTAATAGTGGCATCAGAGCTAGGTCTATGCGTAGTTACTATGCATGAGTAGAACACAAAGTAGTTGTGGGCGTCGAAATTGTCAATTATCTTGTTGTTACTAGTCTTATCTTGATTCGGCGGTATCGTGGGATGAAGCGGCCCGGACCAACCTTAGACGTACGCTTACGTGAGACCAGTTCCGCCGACTAACATGCACTAGTTGCATAAGGTGGCTGGCGGGTGTCTGTCTCTCCCACTTTAGTTGGATCCGATTCGATGAACAGGGTCCTTATGAAGGGTAAATAGAAATTGGCAATTCACGTTGTCGTTTTGGCGTAGGTAAGAAACGTTCTTGCTAGAAACCTATAGCAGCCACGTAAAAACTTGCAACAACAATTAGAGGACGTCTAACTTGTTTTTGCAGCAAGTGTTTTGTGATGTGATATGGCCAAAGGATGTGATGAATGATATATGTGATGTATGAGATGATCATGTTCTTGTAATAGGAATCACGACTTGCATGTCGATGAGTATGACAACCGCCAGGAGCCATAGGAGTTGTCTTTATTTATTTATGACATGCGTGTCAACATAAATGTCATGTAATTACTTTACTTTATTGCTAAAGCGTTAGCCTTAGTAGTAGAAGTAATAGATGATGTGACAACTTCAAGAAGACACGATGATGGAGATCATGGTGTCATGCCGGTGACAACGATGATCATGGAGCCCCGAAGATGGAGATCAAAGGAGCAAATGATATTCGCCATATCATGTCACTATTTGATTGCATGTGATGTTTATCATGTTTTGCATCTTATTTGCTTAGAACGACGGTAGCTTAAATAAGATGATCCCTTGTAATAATTTCAAGAAATTGTTCCCCCTAACTGTGCACCGTTGTGAAGGTTCGTTGTTTCGAAGCACCACGTGATGATCGGGTGTGATAGATTCTAACGTTCGAATACAATGGGTGTAAGCCAGATTTACACACGCAATACACTTAGGTTGACTTGACGAGCCTGGCATGTACAGACATGGCCTCGGAACAAAGAAGACCAAAAGGTCGAGCATGAGTCATATAGAAGATACGATCAACACGAAGATGTTCACCGATGTTGACTAGTCCGTCTCACGTGATGATCGGACACGGCCTAGTTGACTCGGATGATGTTTCACTTAGATGACTAGAGGGATGTCTATCTGAGTGTGAGTTCATTGAATAATTTGATTAGATGAACTTAATTATCATGAACTTAGTCTAAAATCTTCACAATATGTCTTGTAGATCAAATGGCCCACGTTGTCCTCAACTTCAACGCGTTCCTAGAGAAAACAAAGCTGAAAGATGATGGCAACAACTATTCGCACTGGGTCCGGAACTTGAGGATTATCCTCATAGCTGCCAAGAAAGATTATGTCCTAGAAGCACCGCTAGGTGACTCACCCGTCCCACAGAACCGAGACGTTATAAACGCTTGGCAATCACGTGGTGAGGATTACTCCCTCATTCAGTGCGGCATGCTTTACAGCTTAGAACCGGGTCTCCAAAAGCGTTTTGAGAAACATGGAGCATATGAGATGTTCGAAGAGCTAAAAATGGTTTTCCAAGCTCATGCCCGGGTCGAAAGATATGAAGTCTCCGACAAGTTCTTCTGCTGTAAGATGGAGGAAAATAGTTCTGTCAGTGAGCACATACTCAAAATGTCTGGGTTGCATAACTGCTTGACTCAGCTAGGAGTTAATCTCCTAGATGATGCGGTCATTGATAGAATCCTTCAGTCGCTTCCACCGAGCTACAAGAGCTTTGTGATGAACTTCAATATCCAGGGGATGGAAAGGACCATTCCTGAGGTATATTCAATGCTGAAATCAGCGGAGGTGGAAATCAAAAAGGAACATCAAGTGTTGATGGTGAATAAAACCACTAAGTTCAAGAGAGGGAAGGGTACAAAGAACTTCAAGAAGGACAGCAAGGGAGTTGCCCCGCCCGGTAAGCAAGCTGCCAGGAAGAAGCCAAAGAATGGACCCAAGCCCGAGACTGAGTGTTTTTATTGCAAGGGAAGTGGTCACTGGAAGCAGAACTGCCCCAAATACTTAGCGGACAAGAAGGCCGGCAACACTAAAGGTATATGTGATATACATGTAATTGATGTGTACCCTACCAGTACTCGTAGTAGCTCCTGGGTATTTGATACTGGTGCGGTTGCTCACATTTGTAACTCAAAGCAGGAGCTGCGGAATAAACGGAGACTGGTGAAGGACGAGGTGACGATGCGCGTCGGGAATGGTTCCAAGCTCGATGTGATCGCCGTTGGCACATTGCCTCTACATTTACCTACGGGATTAATTTTAAACCTCAATAATTGTTATTTAGTGCCAGCTTTGAGCATGAAAATTGTATCAGGATCTCGTTTAATTTGAGATGGCTACTCATTTAAATCCGAGAATAATGGTTGTTCTATTTATATGAGAGATATGTTTTATGGTCATGCTCCGATGGTGAATGGTGTATTCTTAATGAATCTCGAGCGTAATGCTACACATATTCATAGTTTGAATACCAAAAGATGTAAGGTTGATAATGATAGTCCCACATACTTGTGGCACTGCCGTCTTGGTCACATAGGTGTCAAACGCATGAAGAAGCTCCATGCAGATGGACTTTTAGAGTCTCTTGATTACGAATCATTTGAAACGTGCGAACCATGCCTCATGGGTAAAATGACCAAGACTCTGTTCTCAGGAACAATGGAGCGAGCAACCAACATATTGGAAATCATACATACTGATGCGTGCGGTCCAATGAGTGTTGAGGCTCGCGGTGGCTATCGTTACGTTCTCACCTTCGCTGATGACTTGAGTAGATATGGGTATGTCTACTTAATGAAACACAAGTCTGAGACCTTTGAAAAGTTCATGGAATTTCAGAGTGAGGTTGAGAATCAACGTGACAAGAAAATAAAGTTCTTGCGATCAGATCGTGGGGGAGAATACTTGAGTCACGAATTTGGCACACACTTAAGAAAATGTGGAATAGTTTCACAACTCACGCCGCCTGGAACACCTCAGCGTAATGGTGTGTCCGAACGTCGTAATCGCACTCTATTGGATATGGTGCGATCTATGATGTCTCTTACCGATTTACCGCTATCTTTTTGGGGCTATGCTTTAGAGACTGCCGCATTCACTTTAAATAGGGCTCCGTCGAAATCCGTTGAGACGACACCATATGAATTATGGTTTGGGAAGAAACCTAAGCTATCGTTTCTAAAAGTTTGGGGATGCGACGCTTATGTCAAGAAACTTCAACCTAAAAAGCTCGAACCCAAATCGGAAAAATGCGTCTTCATAGGATACCCTAAAGAAACTGTTGGGTATACCTTCTACCTCAGATCCGAAGGCAAGATCTTTGTTGCCAAGAATGGGTCCTTTCTAGAGAAAGAGTTTCTCTCGAAAGAAACAAGTGGGAGGAAAGTAGAACTTGATGAAGTATTACCTCTTGAACCGGTAAGCGGCGCAGCTCAAGGAAATGTTCCTGAGGTGCCTCCACCGACTAGAGAGGAAGTTGATGATGATGATCATGAAACTTCAGATCAAGTTACTACTGAACTTCGTATGTCCACAAGGACACGTTCCACACCAGAGTGGTATGGCAACCCTGTCATGGAAATCATGTTGTTAGACAACGGTGAACCTTCGAACTATGAAGACGCGATGGCAGGCCCGGATTCCGACAAATGGCTGGAAGCCATGAAAACCGAGATAGGATCCATGTATGAAAACGAAGTATGGACTTTGACTGACTTGCCCGATGATTGGCGAGCCATAGAAAATAAATGGATCTTTAAGAAGAAGACAGACGCGGATGGTAACGTAACCATCTATAAAGCTCGGCTTGTCGCTAAGGGTTATCGACAAGTTCAAGGGGTTGACTATGATGCGACTTTCTCACCCGTAGCGAAGCTGAAGTCCGTCCGTGTCATGTTAGCAGTTGCCGCATTCTATGATTATGAGATATGGCAAATGGACGTCAAAACGGCATTCCTTAATGGTTTCCTTAAGGAAGAATTGTATATGATGCAGCCGGAAGGTTTTGTCGGTCCTAAGAATGCTGACAAGGTGTGCAAGCTCCAATGCTCGATTTATGGGCTGGTGCAAGCATCTCGGAGTTGGAACATTCATTTTGATGAGATGATCAAAGTGTTTGGGTTTATGCAGACTTATGGAGAAGCCTGCATTTACAAGAAAGTGAGTGGGAGCTCTGTAGCATTTCTCATATTGTATGTGGATGACATACTGTTGATGGGAAATGATATAGAATTCTTGGAAAGCATAAAGGCCTACTTGAACAAGTGTTTTTCAATGAAGGACCTTGGAGAAGCTGCTTATATACTAGGCATCAAGATCTATAGAGATAGATCGAGACGCCTCATTGGTCTTTCACAGAGTACGTACCTTGACAAGATATTGAAGAAGTTCAAAATGGATCAGTCAAAGATGGGGTTCTTGCTTGTATTGCAAGGTACGAGATTGAGCATGGCTCAATGCCCGACCACGGCAGAAGATAGAGAAAAGATGAGTGTCGTCCCCTATGCCTCGGCCATAGGGTCTATCATGTATGCTATGCTGTGTACCAAACCTGATGTAAACCTTGCCGTAAGTTTGGTAGGAAGGTACCAATGTAATCCCGGTATGGAACACGGGACAGTGGTCAAGAATATCCTGAAGTACCTGAAAAGGACTAAGGACATGTTTCTCATGTATGGAGGTGACGAAGAGCTTGTCGTAAAGGGTTACATCGATGCTAGCTTCGACACAGATCTGGATGACTCTAAGTCATAAACCGGATACGTGTATATTTTGAATGGTGGGGTAGTAAGCTGGTGCAGTTGCAAGCAAAGCGTTGTGGCGGGATCTACATGTGAAGCGGAGTACATGGCAGCCTCGGAGGCAGCACAAGAAGCAGTCTGGGGGAAGGAGTTCATTACCGACCTAGGAGTCATACCCAATGCGTCAGGCCCGATGACTCTCTTCTGTGACAACACTGGAGCTATTGCCCTTGCCAAGGAGCCCAGGTTTCACAGGAAGACCAGGCATATCAAGCGTCGCATCAACTCCATTCGTGAAAGTGTTCAAAATGGAGACATAGAGATTTGTAAAGTACATACGGACCTGAATGTGGCAGATCCGTTGACTAAACCTCTCCCTAGAGCAAAACATGATCAACACTAGAACTGCATGGGTGTTTGATTCATCACAATGTAACTAGACTATTGACTCTAGTGCAAGTGGGAGACTGTTGGAAATATGCCCTAGAGGCAATAATGAAATGGTTATTATTATATTTCATTGTTCATGATAATTGTCTATTGTTCATGCTATAATTGTGTTATCCGGAAATCATAATACATGTGTGAATACATAGACCACAACACGTCCCTAGTGAGCCTCTAGTTGACTAGCTCGTTGATCAAAAGATAGTCATGGTTTCCTGACTATGGACATTGGATGTCCTTGATAACGGGATCACATCATTAGGAGAATGATGTGATGGACAAGACCCAATCCTAAGCATAGCTCAAAGATCGTGTAGTTCGTTTGCTGTAGCTTTTCTGAATGTCAACTAACATTTCCTTAGACCATGAGATTGTGCAACTCCCGGACACCGTAGGGGTGCCTTGGGTGTGCCAAACGTCACAACGTAACTGGGTGACTATAAAGGTACATTACAGGTATCTCCGAAAGTGTCCGTTGGGTTGGCTTGAATCGAGACTGGGATTTGTCACTCCGTATGACGGAGAGGTATCTCTGGGCACACTCGGTAATGCATCATCATAATGAGCTCAATGTGATCAAGTGGTTGATCACGGGATCATGCATTACGGTGAGAGTAAAGTGACTTGCCGGAAACAAGACTGAACAAGGTATTGGGATACCGACGATCGAGTCTCGGGCAAGTAAGGTACCGATTGACAAAGGGAATTGTATACGGATTGATTGAATCCTCGACATCGTGGTTCATCCAATGAGATCATCGTGGAGCATGTGGGAGCCAACATGGGTATCCAGATCCCGCTGTTGATTATTGACCGGAGAGTCGTCTCGGTCGTGTCTGCATGTCTCCGAAACCCGTAGGGTCTACACACTTAAGGTTCGGTGATGCTAGGGTTGTTAGGAAGACATGTATGTGATTACCGAATGTTGTTCGGAGTCCCGAATGAGATCCAGGACATCACGAGGAGTTCCGGAATGGTCCGGAGGTAAAGATTTATATATGGGAAGTTGTGATACGGTCGCCGGAAAGGTTCGGGGGCATATCGGTATTGTACCCGGGCCACCGGAGGGGTTCCGGGGGTCCACCGGGAGGGGCACCTCTTCCGGAGGGCCTTATGGGCTGTATGGAGAAGGGAACCAGCCCAAATGGGCTGGGGCGCCAGACCCCCCTAGGGCCCATGCGCCTAGGGTTGGGGGAAAACCCTAAGGGGGGGCGCCCCCTTGCTTGGGGGGCAAGCCCTCCCCTCCCCTTGGCCGCCACCCCCCTCTAGATCTCATCTAGAGGGGGCCAGCCCCCTTCCCCCTTCCCCTATAAATAGAGGGGTGAGGGGAGGGCTGCATATAACATCCAAGGCGCAGCCCCTCCCCTCCCCAACACCTCTCCTCCTCCATAAGAGCTTGGCGAAGCCCTGCTGGAGTACTGCAGCTTCACCACCACCACGCCGTCGTGGTGCTGTTGGAGCCCTCTTCCTCAACCTCTCCCTCCTCCTTGCTGGATCAAGTCGTGGGAGACGTGTTTGCTCTGTACGTGTGTTGAACGCGGAGGTGCCGTCCATTCGGCGCTATGATCTTCGGTGATTTGGATCACGTCGAGTACGACTCCATCAACCCCGTTCTCTTGAACGCTTCCGCTCGCGATCTACAAGGGTATGTAGATGCACTCCTCTCTTCCTCGTTGCTAGATGACTCCAAATATTGATCTTGGTGATGCGTAGAAAATTTTAAAATTCTGCTACGTTCCCCAACAAATGCATCTATATACTTGGTAAAGGGTGGAAGGCTTGGCCTTTTGCCTAGTGTTTTGTTCCACTCTTCCCGCCCTAGTTTCCATCATATCGGTGTTATGTTCCCAGATTTTGCATTCCTTATGCGGTTGGGTGACAATGGGAACCCCTTGACAGTTCACCTTGAATAAAACTCCTCCAGCAATGCCCAACCTTGGTTTTACCATTTGCCACCTAGCCTCTTTTTCCCTTGGGTTTCCGGAGCCTGAGGGTCATCTTATTTAACCCCCCCGGGCCAGTGCTCCTCTGAGTGCTGGTCCAAACAGAGCCACTTGCAGCGCCACCTCGGGGAAACTTGAGGATTGGTTTTAGTTGTACGTAGTGTTCATCTGAGTGTGCCCTGAGAACGAGATATGTGCAGCTCCTATCAGGATTTGTCGGCACATTTGGGCGGTGTTGCTGGACTTGTTTTACCATTGTCGAAGTTGTCTTGTAGAACCGGGATAACGAGTCTGATCGGAATGTCTCGGGAGAAGGAATATCCTTCGTTGACCATGAGAGCTTGTGATGGGCTAAGTTGGGACTCCCCTGCAGGGATTTGAACTTTCGAAAGTCGTGCCCGCGGTTATGGGCAGATGGGAATTTGTTAATGTCCGGTTGTAGATAACATGAAACTCAACTTAATTAAAATGAATCAACCGCGTGTGTTACCGTGATGGTCTCTTCTCGGCGGAGTCCGGGAAGTGAACACGGTGTTGGAGTAATGTTTGACGTAGGTTGTCTAGGATCACTTCTTGATCATAGTTCTTCGTTCGTGCTTTGCCTTCTCTTCTCACTCTCTTTTGCGAATAGGTTAGCCACCATATATCCTAATCGCTTGATGCAGCTCCACATTATTACCTTGCCTTAACTATAAGCTTAAATAGTCTTGATCGCGAGGGCGCGAGATTGCTGAGTCCCCGTGACTCACAGTTTACTTCCAAACCAGATGTAGGGCCCGATGATACCGTTCCAGATGATGCGCTTGAGCTCAAGTGGGGTTCGATGAAGACTCTCACCGTTACTATGTGTCTTTCCCTGATGATCAGTAGTGGTGCCCAGTTCGGGCGATCGGGACCATGTCGCATGTTGGGGTTGATCTTTTATTTTGGTACCGTAGTCGGACCATGAGTGTATTGGATGGTTGTAATGTTATTTATGTACTTGTGTGACATGGCGAGTGTAAGCCAACTATGTACATTTTTCCCTATTATCTTTCTACATGGGTTGTTGTGAAGATTTCCTTACTTGCGACATTGCTTTCAATGCGGTTATGCCTCTAATTCGTGTTTTGACATGTAGGAGATATAGCCGCATCGAGGGCGTTACAAGTTGGTTATCAGAGCCTTCCCCTTCCTTAGGAGCCCCCCTGCTTGATCGAATTAGCTGACGATTTGAGTCTAGAAAAATGTTTTGAGTCATTTAGGAATTATATATTGGACAGTTAGGATTTCTTTTTACTCCCCAGTCCCTTCATCGCTCTAGTAAGGCATCCTGACGTCGAGTTTTGACTCTTCTCTTCTCAAATTTTCACTAATTCTTTTTTAGGATCACGCGGGTATCTTGGAATCGTTCCGATTGATTTGTTACGAGAACATTGTTCTTGGTGCCTCCTGACATTTAGGGGTTGTGGCAGTGTCCCGGGGAGTTGAGCTCCGATGTGTTGTCGTCACAATTTTATCGTTGCAGTTCTGGAATACCTGAGTTTAGTTCACCGACATCGAAAATCTCTTTTATGCAGTTGTTGGTGAGATAACCTCGACGCCACCCAGTACTGGGGCGGGAGTTCGGGAGTATTGCCATAACTTGTATAACAGATGCTTTTCGAAGGTTGAGGTAGACGATTTCTGAAGTTTTTCTCGGTTATGTGTTGAAGGATGGATACAGCCGGATGTAGGATTTGCTAGATTTGGGTAAGATATTATGCTTCCCCTGTATCCCCAACACCTGGTTGCATAACCGGAAAGGTTCGGTAGTTTCATAGGTGGGAATTCTTGTAGGTCTAGTTCTTCCACGGATATTTGGTTTGAGATTGGGTGATCTTTACCGAGTATTCGTTCTTGTTCTGTACCTTGTTGATTTTATTCTTCTACATCAATTCTAAGTGGCTTCTCAATTTAGGGATATGTGACCATTTTGAGTGGAATGCATTCGTTCATTTTGTTCGGATGTGAAGACTATATGTTGCAATTTCAACCCATTTGATTCAGCTTCAATATTTATCTGTCAGTGTGCTAACGGATGTCAACCTCTTCAGGATGGATCCTCCAACGCGCACGACTCCGAATCCTGATCCGCCACCACCAACTCCACCTCCGGAGGCATGGCAAGCTGTGATGGCCGCTACAAATGCAAACACGCAGTTGATCATGCAAATTCTTCAAGAGCGCAACCAAGCGAACCAAGGCAACCAAGGCAACAATCAGAATCACTTTGCTACACTCAACCAGTTCCTTGCTAATCAGCCAAAGACCTTCAGCAATTGCGTTGAGGCAACAGACGCTGATGATTGGCTCATGGACATATGCAAGCATTTCGAGTGCAGTAACGTCAAGCCTGAGGACTTTGTCAAGTTCGCTTCCTTCCAACTCAAAGACCAAGCTGCAGAATGGTTTCAACAGTACAAAGATTCTAGAGGAGGCCGTGTGATTACCTGGGATGAATTCCGTCAAGACATCAAAGCTCATCATATTCCTCAGAGCATGGTTGAAAGCAAGCGTGAGGAATTCTGCAACCTGAAGCAAGGCTCTATGTCTGTCTACGAGTACAACAAGATGTTTCAGAAGCTCACCCGTTTTGCTAAGCAGGACGTCCCTAACGAGAAGAGCATGATATACCAGTTCAGGGGTGGTCTCAGAGAAGAAATCTAGCTAGCTCTTGTCCTCTTTGAGACCAGAGGATACGATGAGTTTTACAACATGGCATTGAAGAAAGAGTCTGCTCAACTGAAGTGCGATGCTTCCAAGAAGCGAGTCAGAGATGCTACTCCTTCTTCCTCAACACAAGTGGCTAGGCAGCAGAAGTTTTGGCTTCCTCCTCCTATGTTCGGTCAGCCTTATCAGCAGAAGAGCAAAGGTGGCAGTGGATCTTCCCACCCACCTAACCCTGGCTTTCATAACAAGACTTTGTCTCAAGCTCCAAGATCGAGTGCTCCGTATCACCGTCCTCTTTCAGAGGTCACGTGCAACAAGTGCCAACAAAAGGGTCACTATGCCAACAAATGCTTCAATCAGAGGCGTCTCCCTCCTCCTCCTCCTATGAGATCGGGAAGTACAGCTGTGGTCGAGCATAACCCCAAGCACGCCAAGGTCAAGTTGTTGTACGCAGCTCAGGCAGAGGACTCACCAGATGTCATCATGGGTAACCTTCCTGTTAACGATGTTCCTGCAAAAGTACTTTTTGACACTGGTGCATCGCTTTCTTTTATTTCAAGACCATTTTTTGCCAATCATGATTTTGTGACCGAAAGGATTCCTTTCCCGTTGAAGATTGTGTCTCCGGGCAAGCAAATGACTTCTAACAATTGCATCCCGGATGTCTCTATCACGTTGGGTGACTACAAGTTTCTGTCCTCCCCAGTGGTTCTTGGAAACTCGGATATTGATCTTATTCTCGGAATGGATTGGCTTTCTAAGAACAAGGTGCATCTTGATTGTGCCGCCAGTCAGATTCAATTGACTCACTCGTCTGAGGATGTGACTGTCTTTGCCGCTCGTGATGATACCATCCGTCTGTTTTCTCTCAATGAGAAGGGTGAACTGGATGCCATCTCTCAAATTCCATTCATTTGCGAATATCAAGACGTCTTTCCAAAAGAGCTTCCAGGAACGCCTCCACACCGGCAAGTTGAATTCGTCATCAAACTTGAGCCTGGCACGGAACCTGTTTGCAAACGTCCTTACAAGCTTGGACCGGAAGAGTTGAAAGAGCTGAAGAAGCAACTCGATAAACAAGAGAGTTTGGGTCTCATCCGACCTAGTTCTTCTCCGTGGGGTTGTGGAGTTCTTTTTGTGAAGAAGAAGGATGGAACGGACCGACTTTGTGTTGACTACCGTCCATTGAACAAGAAGACTATAAAGAACAAGTACCCACTTCCCAACATCAATGAGCTGTTCGAACAACTCAAAGGTGCTAAAGTTTTCTCCAAGCTTGATCTCCGTATGGGCTATCACCAGATTCGCATTCGTGAAGAGGATATCCCCAAGATAGCATTCAGAACAAGCTTTGGTTCATATGAATACACCGTCGTGTCTTTCGGCCTCGTCAACGCTCCTCCAACATTCTCTCGCATGATGAACTTCATCTTCAACCCCTACACAAATGAGTTTGTCTTGGTCTACCTCGATGATATTTTGGTTTTTTCCAAGAACAAGGAAGATCATGCCAAGCACTTGCGTTTGGTGCTCGATAAGCTCAGAGAACATCAGTTCTACGCCAAGTTCTCAAAGTGCGAGTTTTGGCTCGATGAGATTCTTTATCTTGGGCATATCATCTCTGCCAAGGGCATAGCGGTTAATCCTGAGACGGTGTCTGCAATTGTGAATTGGGAACCACCTCAGAACATGAAGCAACTCCGCAGCTTCCTTGGTTTCGCAAGCTATTGCAGAAGTTCGTTGAGAACTTTTCACAGATCGCGAAGCCTCTTTCCAACCTTCTCCAGAAGCACATCAAGTACGTTTGGTCTCAGGATTGTGACATCGCTTTCAACACTTTGAAAGAGAAATTGATCACTGCTCCAGTTCTGACTCCTCCTGATGAATCCAAACCGTTTGAGGTCTTCTGCGATGCCTCTCTTCAAGGTCTTGGTGCAGTGTTGATGCAAGAGAAGAAAGTTGTGGCTTATACCTCTCGTCAGTTGAAGCCCAACGAGAAGAACTACCCCACTCATGACCTCGAGTTGGCGGCAGTTGTGCATGCTCTTTTGACTTGGAGACATCTCTTGTTGGGAAGAAAAGTGGACATCTTCACTGACCATAAGAGTCTCAAGTACATCTTCACTCAGCCTAATCTCAACCTCAGGCAGACTCGTTGGGTCGAAATGATTCAAGAGTATAATCCGAGCATCGAATATACTCCAGGCAAGGCCAATGTTATTGTTGACGCATTCAGCAGGAAGGCTTACTGCAACAGTCTGATTCTCAAGCCTTTCCAACCCGAGCTTTGTGAAGCTTTCCGCAAACTCAATCTGCAAGTTGTTCCTCAAGGTTTCCTCGCCAACCTTCAAGTCTCTCCTACTTTGGAAGACCAGATTCGCGAGGCTCAACTTCTATATGCTATGGTGAAGAAGGTGAAGATTGGGATTGCCAAGAGTCAATCCAAGTACAAGTGCTATCGCCTTGATGACAAGGATACTCTCTTCTTCGAGGATCGCATTGTTGTGCCTAAAGGTGACCTTCGTAAAGTCATTATGAACGAGGCTCACAATTCACTCCTCTCCATCCACCCTGGGAGTACGAAGATGTACCAGGACCTCAAGCAGGCTTATTGGTGGACTCCAATGAAGCGCGATATTGCTCAGTTCGTGAATGAATGTGATGTCTGCAGAATAGTGAAGGCAAAACACCAAAGGCCAGCTGGTCTCCTCCAACCTCTTGCCATTACAGAATGGAAGTTTGACCACATTGAGATGGACTCCGTGACTGGGTTTCCAAAGTCCAAGCATGGCAATGATGCTATATTCGTTGTCATCGACAAACTCACTAAGGTGGATCATTTCCTGCCTATCAAAGAGTCTATCACTGCAGCTCAATTGGCGGAGCTTTATACCTCTCGAATTTTCTCTCTGCACGGCATTCCACAGTTGATCTCTGCAGACCGTGGCAGCATCTTTACCTCCAAGTTTTGGGATTCTTTTCAGAAGGCCATGGGCACCAACATCCGCTTCAGCACAACTTTCCATCCTCAAACTAGAGGTCAAGTCGAGCATGTCAATCAGATTCTCGAATATATGCTCAGGGCTTGCGTTATCTCTTTCGGTACGAAGTGGGAAGATTGTCTTCCATATGCCGAATTCTCCTACAACAACAGCTTTCAAGCGAGTTCGGGCAAGGCCCCATTTGAAATTCTCTATGGCAGGAAGTGCCGTACTCCTCTTAACTGGTCAGAGACCGGCGAACGTCAACTTCTTGGCAATGACTTGATCACTGAGGCAGAGGAAATGTGCAAAGTCATTCATGATAACCTCAAAGAAGTGCAATCGTGCCAGAAGAGCTACTATGATAGTAAGCATCGTGATTTGGCTTTCGAGATCAGAAACCATGTTTACCTCCGCGTCTCTCCAATGAAAGGTACTCGTCGCTTTGGTACCAAAGGGAAGCTTGCCCCTAGATACGTGGGTCCTTTCAAGATCATCAGCAAGAGAGGCGATCTCGCCTATCAACTTGAGCTTCCCTCCAACTTTGCAAATGTGCACGACGTGTTCCATGTCTCTCAGCTCCGCGAGTGTTTCAAGACCCCTGACCGCACCGTCAACTTCGAAGACATTGATCTCCAAAAAGACCTTTCTTATCATGAGCACCCAGCTGCTATTCTTGAAGAGACTGAACGCAAGACTCGCAATAAGTCAATCAAATTCCTCGAAGTCAAGTGGTCACACCATTCAGACCGTGAAGCCACCTGGGAACGAGAGGATCACCTCCGTTCTGAGTACCCGGCGTTTTTCCAGTCCTAGATCTCGGGACGAGATCCTTTCGTAGTGGTGGAGTGTTGTAACACCCCGGATGTAATTTACCTAATATGTACTCCAACTCTTGCCGTTTCCGGCGCTAATTTATTTTATTTTCCTCGGGTTCGGGTTTTTGTCTTCGTGTGTTGTTGTCGTTGTCATGCATCTCATATCATTGCATCATGTGCATTGCATTTGGATACGTGTTCGTCTCATGCATTCGAGCATTTTCCCCGTTGTCCGTTTTGCATTCCGGCGCTCCTATCTCCTCCGGTGGTCCTTTCTACCTCTTTTCGTGTGTGGGGGTTAAACATTTCTGGATTGGACTTAGACTTGCCAAGCGTCCTGGGTTTACTACCGGTAGACCGCCTGTCAAGTTTCGTACCATTTGGACTTTGTTTGATACTCCAACGGTTAACCGAGGGACCGAGAAGGCCTCATGTGTGTTGCAGACCAACACCCTTCCATCTTGGACCAAAACCCACCAAAACCCTCTCCATCATCTAGAGCGTTCTACCACGATCACGTGGCCGCTAACCGCACCTCATTTGGACTCTCCTAGCTACCTCTATGCCTATATAAAGAACCCCCTCCGAAATTCACGGGTGAAACCCTAACCCTCTCCCTCTGCTCGCGACCAGACAAAAACTCCATCGACGGACGTGTCCGCCCGCGCCGCCCGACCAATCGCCGTCCGCCACGTGTCCCAGCCGGTGCCCCACTTCGCCACGAACCGCGCCGGCCTGCGCAGCCTGCCGCGGGCCGTCCCGGCCCGCGCCCCCGAACCACACGCCCCGCCGCCCGCCGACTCGCTGCGCCGCCCCGCTCTCCCGGCCGCCTCGCCGGGGCCACCCGACGCCGTCGCGCCTCTCGCCGCCCGGCGACGCCACCGCCATCGCCAGCCACCACGGCTCCATCGTCGCCTCGCCGCCACCGTGGCCGGAACCGCCGCAGGGGACGCCGCCGCCGCCGTCCGGCCTCCCCTCGCCTCCGGCAACCCCCTCGCCGGACCACCTCGACTCCGGCCGCCCCCTCCTCTCCGGCGAGTTCATCGTCATCTACAGTGTTCTCCAACGACTGCCTCAGGAAGCGTGCAGATCTGAACTTGAGGAGATCCACTCGGTTGACTTTCTCCCGAAACCGTAATTTATTTGCGTTTTTCATCAGGCCGTAACTCCTCATCCGTAGCTCTGTTTTGCGCGTATAGCATATCAAAATGTTCGTCTCAGAGAGAACATCTTTTCATCTCATTGCATCATTCTAATTTGAGCTCATCTTGATTCCCGAAATTCTGTTGGAAGAGAGCTATTTGAGTTAATTGTCAGATCTGCCGTACCATATAGACTTTTGTCATTTTTTCCATGATTATTGTGTGCATGTTATGCCCCTGAGCTCTAAATGTGTTTTGTTATATGCCATGCCATCTTTACAGAGGTGCTTACCATATTTTCCTTTGATATGTGTGGTGACTAGCACAAGCTTGCAAAGTAGTGCATTCGTTAATGCTGATTTCAGGGACTTAGAATTTCTCTAATCCTTGATCTATTTTTATCAATATGCCATATGTTCATGTTGTTTCCTAGTGATGCGTGCCTCTTTTGAGGATGATCAGTAAGGATGATGTGTTAACATTGTGGTGCTCTATCCATCCATGTCTTTGTTTGCATTTATGGAGTACCGTAGCTTGAGTCAATCGAGCTCTACTTTTGCTATTTCGTGAATCCTGGCAGATTGTTTACTTGTTAGCGATTTTGCCGAGGATGTTGTTGTTGATCCGTGCATGCTATGTTGTTGTTCTTGCCATGTCTAGCTCCTATAATATGTATTCTTGATGGGTGTACGCTTAGTTTGTACTGTCTTGCTCTGTAGTGAGTGCATCGAGCTCGTAAACATGCCTACTCGTTAACAGATTTGCATGCTCCAGTTTTTCTCTAAGTGTGTAATCTGATTATGTTTTGCCATGTTCACATGCTTGCAATTGTATTTTCTGATCCCTTTTGGCTCAAGGTCACTAAGGGACTTTTGTTAAGTGCTTTGAGTAGCTTCATGACATCCCTTGCTTTGCCATGTTAAGTTCCTGTAGCATATAGTTTTCTTGCTCCAAAGTCCGAAACCTGTTTATCATTTGCACTTTTTCCATGCTTGTTTGAACCTGTTAATGGATGAATTGGCCATAGCTCAGTGTTCATCTTTTGTCAAGCATCATGAGTGGATCCCTGCCATGTATTTTATTGCCATGTTTGAGTGCTATAGAATAATTGTCCTGATACATTTAGATGGCTACTTGCTGTTTATCGCAGACGGGTGCCATATTTGTTTTGCTTGCCATTCCCAAACCGTCCATCCGATTCCGGTGATCTTTATATCGACTTCAACCGAAATCACCTCACCTTTCCAGTGGCACTCTTGGTTTGCCAAGTTGAGGCCAGGTTCAGTCATTCCTTGTCAAATCTTGCATATGCATCACATATCGCATCCTGCATAGCATACGATGTTTGCATCATGTTGTTCGAGCTTTGCACGTGGTTGATTGTGTTCCTTTTGCTTGTTTGTCTTGTTTGGGTAGAGCCGGGAGATGAGTTCGCTAATGAGGAGCCCGTTGAGTTTGCTTTCGAGGATCCAGTCAACTCTGACAACTTTGCAGGCAAGATCATCATACCCTCAAAATCACATCTATCTTTGCTTGCTAGATGCTCGCTCTTTTGCTATACCTATGCTACGATACCTACCACTTGCTTATCATGCCTCCCATATTGTTAAACCAATCCTCTAACCCACCATGTCCTAGCAAACCGTTGTTTGGCTATGTTACCGCTTTGCTCAGCCCCTCTTGTAGCGTTGCTAGTTGCAGGTGAAGATTGGAGATCTTTCCTTGTTGGAACATTGTTTTATTGTTGGGGTATCATTATATTATCTTGTTATCTTAATGCATCTATATACTTGGTAAAGGGTGGAAGTCTCGGCCTTTTGCCTAGTGTTTTGTTACACTCTTGCCGCCCTAGTTTCCGTCATATCGGTGGTATGTTCCCAGATTTTGCGTTCCTTACGCGGTTGGGTGATAATGGGAACCCCTTAACAGTTCGCCTTGAATAAAACTCCTCCAGCAATGCCCAACCTTGGTTTTACCATTTGCCACCTAGCCTCTTTTTCCCTTGGGTTTCCGGAGCCCGAGGGTCATCTTATTTAACCCTCCCGGGCCAGTGCTCCTCTGAGTGCTGGTCCAAACAGAGCCACTTGCAGAGCCACCTCGGGGAAACTTGAGGATTAGTTTTAGTTGTACGTAGTGTTCATCTGAGTGTGCCCTGAGAATGAGATATGTGCAGCTCCTATCGGGATTTGTCGGCACATTCGGGCAGTGTTGCTGGACTTGTTTTACCATTGTCGAAGTTGTCTTGTAGAACCGGGATACCGAGTCTGATCGGAATGTCTCGGGAGAAGGAATATCCTTCGTTGACCATGAGATCTTGTGATGGGCTAAGTTGGGACTCCGCTGCAGGGATTTGAACTTTTGAAAGCCGTGCCCGGGATTATGGGCGGATGGGAATTTGTTAATGTCCAGTTGTAGATAACATGAAACTTAACTTAATTAAAATGAATCAACCGCGTGTGTTACTGTGATGGTCTCTTCTCGGCAGAGTCCGGGAAGTGAACACGGTGTTGGAGTAATGTTTGACGTAGGTTGTCTAGGATCACTTCTTGATCATAGTTCCTCGTTCGTTCTTTGCCTTTTCTTCTCGCTCTCTTTTGCGAACAGGTTAGCCACCATATACGCTAGTCGCTTGCTGCAGCTCCACATTATTACCTTGCCTTACCTATATGCTTAAATAGTCTTGATCGCGAGGGTGCGAGATTGCTGAGTCCCCATGACTCATAGTTTACTTCCAAACCAGATGCAGGGCCCGATGATACCATTCCAGATGATGCGCTTGAGCTCAAGTGGGAGTTCGATGAAGACTCTCGCCGTTACTATGTGTCTTTCCCTGATGATCCGTAGTGGTGCCCAGTTTGGGCGATCGGGACCATGTCGCATGTTGGGGTTGATCTTTTATTTTGGTACTGTAGTCGGACCATGAGTGTATTGGATGGTTGTAATGTTATTTATGTACTTGTGTGACATGGCGATTGTAAGCGAACTATGTACCTTTTTCCCTATTATCTTTTTACATGGGTTGTTGTGAAGATTTCCTTACTTGTGACATTGCTTTCAATGTGGTTATACCTCTAAGTTGTGCTTCGACACATAGGAGATATAGCCGCATCGAGGGCATTACAACATAGTGCGGGAGAGGCACGAGGATCGGGTGGGCAAGGTGCAGCAAGAGCTCCAGGCTCTCGTGACGAAGCACGAGGTGTTGGAGCTTGACTTCAAGACATGGGAGTCTGAGCCTGCCGCGGCCCTTGAGAGTGTAAAATCTGCCAAGGCCGAAGCCCAAAAGGATCTCCAAGAGATCGACGCGATGAAGAAGATAGCGGCGGGTAAGGCTTTTTATATGCAAAGCAGGCATATAAAAGCAAATTACCGATTACTTACCTGGATCCGGAGCTCCTCAGGAGCATTCGCAGATTTGCCCCGCAGTGTGTCCGATGCCGCACAGTTCTACCAGGCCGAGGACGGATGTTCGACGGAGAAGTTGTCCTGGGCTCAGTATGCTGAGGCCGAACATCCGGTGCCAACGAGCGACCAGCTGAAGCAGATGGTCGAGCTACATAAGGCGGCCGATCAGGCCATGAAGGGCTTCATAGTCCGGTTGTGGCCTGGCGATGCCCTTCCGAACAGCTTCTTCAGCCTGGTGAGGCGGCTCGTGGATGCCTGCCCACGGCAGGAGTCATCAAGCGATCCGTATACATTGAAGGTGCACGCTGGGCTTTCGCCCGTGTAAAACGCAGTGGGTGAAGGTAGACACAGTGAAGCTGATCAAGGAGGGGACGCCGGAGGGCAAGGAGCACCGCCACCCCGAGATGTACTATGAAGGTGTTCTGCCGGGTTCCCGTCTCATCGCGGATGAGTGCTCGAAAGATGTAATATTTGAATGAGACTTGCTCGTTTTATCCTGTATGTATGAAAACTTGTTTCATATGCGCTATCCAATGCTTGTTGGAGTTTAAAATATTACCTTCTGTTTGACTGTTTATCTAATCTGAGAGATGGCTGGTCCTCGGCTTCTCCCCCCATGCACGAGTGCTGGGGTGTTCGGGATAAACCTAAGCAGTCTTGTTCCCATATTTGGGTCCTTCGAGGGAGGTGCTCAGCACAACGAACAAGGCAACCGGACTAATAATGCTTTATCGCTCTCACTTAGCCATAGAATTCTATAATTTTAAACTTCGGCGAAGCCCCTGGTATTCGGAAGGCCGAACACGGGGCGCGATACATGCCTGTAAGCCGGACAGAGCCGGCCCTTCACCCTAAGCGGCATAAGTCGTTAGGGACTCAGAAAACCTTGCCGAACAGCGACCAGTCTCTCGCCTTATCATGACAGTCAGTTTTAGCTTTCTCTACTGAGGTGCTCAGCCCGGTAGAACCGGGGCACAATCGCAGTAGTTCTCCTAGCGCTACCTTAGCCGATAGAGCGAAACGTAAGGTACCAAAACATAGGAGCCGAGCAAACCCAACATTTGACCAAAGACATGATTCGGAGCTGATGCATATAATGCTATAAGTTCGGGGTGCCGCACTTGTGAAAGTGTTCGGACTTTTCACACTGCATTGTGGGGTACGTAAGCCCCTGGCGTCTTGGCCGTACTAGAGTGTACGGTTGCAAGTCGTCATTAATGAACACATAGATATATATAACGCGAATGCAATAATAGTCGTAATGCATTGTTTATTGAAAAAATTGCATTAAAGCAGAGTGATACAGATAGTGCGATAAGCAAAAGAGTAGGACTATATCCCTTCCAAGGGCGAGCTGAGGAATGATACGGAGTCTGTAATCAACCTGAGAATTCCGCTCTATAACGTAGTTGTCTGCCTCCTTGGTTGTTGTATCATGTGTTGGTCAATAGAGCTGCCGGACAGTGCTTGCAGAGATTAAAGTCCTGAAAGAAAAAGAAAAATAAACAAATGGGAAGCCCCTAGTGCGGTTTAGGCCGCGTTTTGGGGCGTGCTGGAGCTGTACCCCCCCCCCCCTCCCCACCTGTGCCCATGGTATTTTTAATGCGTAATTATGCACGCGCGACATGAATATCACCATTGGGCTGGGATTGGGGTGGGGGCCGCATTGCTAAGCGAGCTCAGATCGCGCCAGGCGGTCTAATTGCCGATTACTCCGAGCGCGCTTGGAAATGTCCGGGTGTTGAAACGCCGAACTGGTAGATTGCCTTGAGAGGCTGATTTGCGCTTCCGCCGCAAGGGCCGCGGTGTGCTCCTCTGTTCGGAGAGAGCGTTCTGTGTTTGCATTGACAGTAATAACTCCGCGAGGTCCTGGCATCTTGAGCTTGACGTATGCGTAATGCGGTACCGCATTGAACCTAGCAAATGTGGTTCGCCCGAGCAGTGGATGATAACCGCTGCGGAACGGGACTATGTCGAAGATTAACTCGTTTCTTCGGAAGTTATCCGGGGATCCGAAGACCACTTCCAGTGTAATTGAGCCTGTGCAATGGGCCTCTACGCCTGGAATGACGCCTTTAAAGGTTGTTTTTGTGGGTTTGATCCTTGAGGGGTCTATACCCATTTTGCGCACTGTGTCCTCACTAGTAGAAAACGGAGCTTTAAAACCGGTTCGTAAGGGCCTTTAGTGCCGGTTCCATAACCGGCGCTAATTGGTGGGCACTAAAGGCCCCCCCCTTAGTACCGGTTCGGCACGAACCGGCGCTAAAGTGCCACCACGTGGCGTGAGCTCGCGCCCTGGTATGGGGGACCTTTAGTACCGGTTGGTGTTACCAACTGGTACTAAAGGTTTTTTTTTATTTTTTTTGAAAATTTTGGAAATTTTTTGTTATTATTATTTTTCGATTTTTATTTTTTCTGAATTATTTGGTGATTTAGTCTCTAATCACCTCTCTTAACTGCTCAAGTGTGGATCACTCATTCCAAATCATCTAACTTCCCGACCGGTCACCCATCCCTCTCACTACTCCAGCCCGAGCACACTTAACTTTCGGGTTCTATTCTTCTTCGTTTCCAAGTCTGCACTTGTTATTTTCCTGACAATAGTAAGATGCCAATCCTATTAACCCTCAGGAGTTTAGCTTGAGCATGAAGTCACACATTTCACTGTTTGAGTTTGAAACTATTATTCTAAAAAACAGTAATTATTTAGTAACACTAATATTTCTTGAATAAGTTTGACCACAGTTTGACCATAGTTTGACCATAGTTTGACCAGATTTGACCAAAATTCAAAAAATTGAAATAATTATTTAGTAACACTAATATTCTTGAATAATTATGTAGTAACATTAATACTTCTTGAATAAGTAGTTTGACCATATTTAACAAAAAAATTTAAAAAAACTTAAATTTGACCATATCTTTTTTTCCTTTTGGAATTTGAGGATTCTAAAAAATTGCAAACAGGCCGTAGGCGGTCTCCATCGGATGCGGATTTTCGTGCTGAATTTTTTGATATATTATACGTTTTTTCCGACATCGTATGCAAAAGTTATAGCCGTTTTACCTTTTCCCTACACTTTTTGCAACACATGTCCAAATTTAAGTTTTCAAATTTTCCTAACTAGTAGATGTAGTAATATAACTACCTCTCGAAGGATTTTATTTTTTGAAGTTTTTATCATTTTCTTTTGATTTTTTCAGAACTGAAATGGCGACACACGGGGGGGGGGGGGGGGGGGGGGGGGGGGGGGGGTGAGTTTGAAAATTGCCCTATAGTGCCGGTTTGTGTCACAAACCGGTACTATAGGTCAGACCCCTTTAGTACCGGTTCGTGGCACAAACCGGTACTAAAGGTTAGCCCTTTAGTACCGGTTTGTGACACGAAACGGTACTAAAGGTGATCATGGGGCCCCGGCCTGACGCCAGCCTGCCATCACCCCTTTAGTACCGGTTCGTGCCACGAACCCGTACTAAAGGTTCAACACGAACCGGCATTAATGCATAGCCGTTCGAACCGACACTCATGGTACCATTAGTGCCGGCTCAAATTCAAACCGGCACTATTGTGCTTCATGTTTGACCCTTTTTCTACTAGTGCCTGGTAAAGCAGGTTCAGGCTGCTGCCGCCGTCCATGAGGACTCGAGTGAGGTGAAATCCGTCGATGATTGGGTCGAGGACCAGTGCGGCGAATCTGCCGTGACGGGTACTAGTGGGGTGGTCCCTACGATCGAAGGTGATCGGACAAGAGGACCAAGGGTTGAATTTTGGGGCGACTGGCTCCAACGCATATACGTCCCTGAGCGCACACTTCCGCTCCCTCTTGGGGATGTGGGTTGCGTATATCTTGTTCACCGTCCGCACTTGCGGGGGAAACCTCTTTTGTCCTCCAGTGTGCGGCTGCCGAGGCTCCTCCTCGTCATTGCTATGTGGCCCCTTATCCTTGTTTTCGGCAATTAACTTGCTGGCCTGCTTGAACACCCAACAATCCCTGTTGGTGTGATTGGCTGGCTTGTCTGGGGTGCCGTGTATTTGACACGAGCGATCGAGTATACGGTCCATGCTGGACGGGCCCGGCGTACTTTGTTTGAATGGATTTTTCCGCTGACCGGGTTTAGGGCCTTTGAATCCGGCATTGACTGCCGTATCCTCTGTATTTTCGCTGTTAATGCGGCGCTTATGCTTGTTGTGATGTGAACTGTAATTGCCATCCTTGGTATCTAAGGTACCATGGTTCTTTGATATGTTATTACTGCGAGCGAGCCAGCTGTCTTCTCCCGCATAGAAGCGGGTCATGAGCGTCGTGAGGGCTGCCATTGATTTCGGCTTTTCCTGAACAAGGTGCCGGGATAGCCACTCATCTCGGATGTTGTGCTTGAAAGCCGCTAAGGCCTCCGCATCCGGGCAGTCGACAATTTGATTTTTCTTTGTAAGGAACCGAGTCCAGAATTGCCTGGCCGACTCTTCTGGCTGCTGAATTATGTGGCTTAGATCATCGGCGTCTGGTGGTCCCACATAAGTGCCCTGAAACTTGTCGAGGAATGCGGCCTCCAGATCTTCCCAACAGCTGATGGAATCGGCTGGCAAGCTATTAAGCCAGTGTCGTGCTGGTCCTTTGAGCTTTAGTGGGAGGTATTTGATGGCATGTAAGTCATCACCGCGGGCCATGTGGATGTGGAGGAGGAAGTCCTCAATCCATACTGCGGGATCTGTTGTGCTGTCGTATGATTCAATGTTGACAAGTTTGAAACCTTCTAGGAATTGATGTTCCATTACTTCGTCTGTGAAGTATAGGGGATGTGCGGCACCTCTGTAATGGGCTATGTCTCGACGCAGCTCGAATGGGTCTTGCCCGCTGTGTTCGGCCCGGTCGGATTTGCTTTTACTGTATCCGGCGTGACGTTTATCGTCTCTCAGCGTGGTGCGCCCTCGTGATCCGTAGATCGATCTTGAATGCTTTGCTTTGTCTTCCAATATGTCTCGCAGGTCTGGCGTATCTCCCCATGCCTTTTTATTTGAGTGGTGTTGGGGTGGAGGCTGAGCTTTTGGCTGGAATGCCTCTTTGTCACGGCCACGAGGTGGCCGATCAGCCGTATCATACACTTCCTCCTCTAGTCGGGGTAGTAACCTGCGCCTTGGGTAACTCTTGGAAGGATGCTCGAGTTTATATTCCTCGGCCGCAAGGACTTCAGTCCATTTGTCAGCCAGCAGATCTTGATCAGCTTGAAGCTGCTGCTGCTTCTTCTTCAGGCTATTTGTCGTGGCTATAAGACGGCGCTTGAAGCACTCTTGTTCGACGGGATCCTCTGGGACGGTGAATTCATCGTCGCCGAGGCTTGCCTCATCTTCGGAGGGGGGCATGTAATTGTCATCCTCCTCCTCTCCGCCAGCCGCTCTCTCAGGAGAGCTGGCTCCTTCGTCCTCCTGCTCTGAATCTTGCTGGAAGGGTTTGTTGTTGTCTTCGGTGCTATTTGAAGTGTTATTATCTCCTGCGTCGGTATCACCACTTTTGCTTTGGTGGGACTTAGAGCGGCGCCGCTGATGTCAGCGCTTGGGTTGCTTCTTGGAGGGGTCATCCTCCGCTATCTCGTCGCCATTGCCTTCATTGGGTGCATCCACCATGTATATGTCATATGACGTGGTGGCTTTCTAGTGCCCTATAGGCGTTGGTTCGTGTTCGTCTCCTACATCGTCGTCCGTACTGTCAATGTCTTCGTAGTCGAAGTCGAGCATGTCGGTTAAATCATCGATAGTGGCTACGAAGTGGGTGGTGGGTGGGCGTCGAATTTCTTCGTCTTCCGCATCCCAATCCTGTTGGCCATAATCCGGCCAGGGCTCTCCTGACAAAGAGAGAGACTTTAGTGAATTCAGAATGTCGCCGAGGGGCGAGTGCTGAAAGATATCTGCGGTAGTGAATTCCATGATCGGGGCCCAATCGGATTCGATTGGCAGAGGCGCGGAAGGTTCGGAGTCCGGAAAAGAGTCCGGCACCTTGGAGTCACGGGCTTCGCAGAGGATGAGGTTGGTGTTCGGCTCAATCGCCGTTGTGACTACAGCCCCTGAGGCGGTGTCCAGCCATCCGTCCTCGATTGCCGCAGTTGGCTCCGAGATAAGGATCAAAGCTGATGCGAGTGCGGCCTCTGGGGTACTGTTCGGCGGAAGAGCTAGGTCGTACCCATTGCGACAGTGCGGCGTGCCCGGCTGTGGCTCGAATCCTTCGAAGATCAAGTCCCCGCGGATGTCGGCCGTGTAGTTCAAACTTCCAAATATGACCTGATGGCTAGGGGCGTAGCTTTCTATCTGCTCCAGATGGCCAAGCGAATTAGCCCGCAGTGCAAAGCCGCCGAAGACGAAGATCTGTCCGGGGAGAAAAGTCTCACCCTGGACCGCATCTCTATCGATGATAGTAGGAGCCATCAAGCCTAACGGCGACGACACAGAGGAACTCTCAATGAAAGCACCAATGTCGGTGTCAAAACCGGTGGATCTCGGGTAGGGGGTCCCGAACTATGCGTCTAGGCCGGATGGTAACAGGAGGCAGGGGACACAATGTTTTACCCAGGTGCGGGCCCTCTTGATGGAGGTAAAACCCTATGTCCCGCTCGATTAATATTGATGATATGGGTAGTACAAGAGTGGATCTACCACGAGATCAGAGAGGCTAAACCCTAGAAGCTAGCCTATGGTATTATTGTATGTTGTGATTGTAGTCCTACGGACTAAAACCCTCTGGTTTATATAGACACCGGAAAGGTTTAGGGTTACACAAGGTCAGTTACAAAGGAGGAGATATCCATATCCGTATTTCCTAGCTTGCCTTCCACGCCAAGTAGAGTCCCATCCGGACACGAGACGAAGTCTTCAATCTTGTATCTTCATAGTCTAACAGTTCGGCCAATGGAGATAGTCTGGCTGTCCGGAGACCCCCTAATCCAGGACTCCCTCGGGTACTATTATCCAACGGCCAGCGCCTACGTTCACTTTTCTAGCATAAGCAGCGCACCTTTGAATTTCTTCAGGGCATCATTCAGTTTTTCATGAGACGCGTTATTCTGCATGCACCTGTAGGGCCATACTTTTGGCAGTGAACATGTTACATGTGCTAAATTACATACCAGTGCACATATAGTTAATATGCTATAGTTTTGTTTTGATGCCACCTGTTGGTTCCATCAGACTGCTTAATGTTCTCTATGCTTAATTACACATCAACAAACTAGCATGTGGTTCCGCTGCTTTTTGTTCGTTTTACCCTACATTTTCTGATGCTAGCTATTACATCACTGCTACGAGCCTCTGTTCATTACTTGTTTGTGTGTTCTTGATCTTCCCAAGTTGCATGACTAATTTGATGCTTCTATTAACTATGGAGCTTCCAACCCCATCAAGCAAAATATTTGTTCTTTTGGGGCTGGCACCTCGAACAAGCATAAAAATATAGGGAAGCATATATACTCCCTCCGTTTCTATTTACTCTGCGCATAACTCTTGACCCGCATACCAAGGAGGGC
This sequence comes from Triticum urartu, assembly GCF_003073215.2. NCBI lineage: Eukaryota > Viridiplantae > Streptophyta > Magnoliopsida > Poales > Poaceae > Triticum > Triticum urartu. The sequence continues at coordinate 18,279,126 of NC_053026.1, forward strand.
ACTGGTTTAATTTTTCTGTACTAATTTACCAATTAATTAGGGCAGAGGCGGATGGGGCGGGGCACAAAAGGAAACCAGCGCTAGGAATCGACCACGCGCAGATTAATATGAGAAAACTGATAAAAAGTTATACGCAAAGTAAAAAGAATCGGAGGGAGTATTGTCGTGTATGCACAGACCCTTCTTTCATTAGTTTAGGTGAACCATCGATGATCAATTCGGACCAGTGCATGCGATTAAAATTAATTTTACCTAAATAGATGGTGCAGAATAAACTACATCAACTAGATTTGCAACCACGGGATGCTGACAATATCTTCAAAGAACATTGCAACAGCAGCTAGGCTTCACAGCAACATATGGTAAGCCAGTGTGTTTTAGTACATGTGAAATGTAATGCGAGTGGGCTGCTTTCTTGGCTTGTGCCCTCAACGTGTAATCCTACCGAATTACAAATAGTTCAGTTGTCTGCTTTGCTGTATTGCTTGATTCGAATGCTTATTCGTTGTTACGCTATACCTGAGTTGGCCAATATGTCAGTAGTGCCTGCTGTACTATTGTAAAGAAATGCATGCCTATTTCATTTGAGTCCTTAACTTTTCCTCTCAACTTCATCACAAGACTGTCTTCATAGTTTATATGAGGCCCCACTATTAAGTGCTTTCTCAGATTATTTCAACTACTTAGATGCCTTGGCAACTTAAATATAGCGGCTGTACACTCCCTTTCAACTAGGGATGTCAACTGGGTCCGGTTTAATCCCGATTAAAGTCCACTAGTGGTATGATAGTTCAAAAGAGTTTTTGTTTTTTTGAGGAAAATGAACTAGGGAGGTAGAAAAAACTAACTAGATGGGACTGGCGGATTTCGTCTATTTGCCACTTACATCCCTAGTTTCATCTTACCATTTTAATTTCTTTTCGGCTGATGCTGCTTCGAACCATTTAAATATAGTTTGCCATGCTCGGCAATAATTCGTCCGTCGTTTACCATGTAAGCTTACTGCCTGGATCATACGATAACTATCTCTTACTGATGTCCAGCGGAAACCTTTCAGGATGCCGTTCACACTAGGACACAATGTACAACCCCAGAATCTATTTGTGGAAGCAGTGCGCCATCCATGTTACCAGATGGTAGCAGTTCAGAGGCAACACCGCCGGAGAGTAGTTTGAGCACAGATATTATAGTGCTTGAGGCTCTACTAGAGGCAGAAAGAGATGGTGTGGCTGCCATGAATGAGGTAATCTTTATCTTGAGGCTGGAAATTACGGAATTAGCGGCACACATTATGCAAGCAACACAAGAATTGGAGGAAGTAAGAATGTTGCATTTGAAGACGGAGGAGGTCCAGCTGTTTCTGCTATCTGAAGCCCAAGATAATCCCGGTTCTTCTTTAGATACTAGTTGAAATTTTCATTAGATTATTGTACTTGCATGTTGTGTCATGTCTATGAATGGATATGTTGCAAGACCCCCTATGTTGTCCGTGTGTTGTAATGATCCGAATTTTTTAGGCGAGGTAATCCTCAGTACTTGTATGATTGACATAAGGTGAACTGTTTTTCATGTGAGCATATTGTATTGGATGAAATAACTGTTTGACTCAGAGTGTATCCAACCTACTGAATTCGAAGATCACGACATTTCTAAATCATAATCATATATAAAGGTGGAATAAATCTTTGTTGTGGTTTTGAAGAAATAAATAACAAAACGTGAATGCTAATTCTCCCAAGTTTTGAACGAAACGGCTAAACACCCACTATAATTTGTGGGCTGCCCGAAGCAAGTGTTTGCGAGATGGAAATTACTGTCTACCCCTGACACTTGACATCCTTATCGACAGGATTTACACTGCTGTCGATAGCGGTAGACTAGTAACTTCAATCAGACGTGACACGACGGCCTCTGAGCCCATTCAGACACGATGGGCGCCAAACGTGGGCGGCAAAACACATTTGATTCAAGCTCGTCCGAAAGACATGTGTCTATTCCTCCATTTCCCCATTCATACACGGTGGGCGGCAAAACAAACTCTCCTCGTCCGAAATCGATGTAGGCTTATATTTTAAATAGGGGCAGATGTGTAACTTCCATCAGACGTGACACAACCGCCCTACCTGTCAGCCCCATTCATACACCGTGGGCGCCAACCGTGGGCGGCAAAACACCCTCTCCTCGCCCGAAATAGTTACCGGCAAATATTTGGGAGATGCGAGATTACCGTCCTATCCCCAACCAACGCGATGTCCGAAATTTTAAACGGGGGATAAGTTCGTAACTTTCCCCCATTTCAGAGAAGCATGTCCCAAAGTTTCAGATCCCCCCTCCCCTCCATTTCCCCATTCATACACCGTCGGCAGCACAACAACCTCCGCACTGCGGCCAGCCTCCTCCGTCCGCCACCCCATCCTCCACCTTGCCGGAGCCGCTACCCCTACCCCGTCATCCACTGCAAGAGATGGACGTCTCTCATCCACGGCGCTGGACCAGGATCCTTTCATCTCCTCCTCTCGCTTCATCGGCGCTATCATTCACCTTGCCATTGCCGCTCCTACGACTGCCTCGTCCACGACAACAGGATATATCCCCCGACCCGGCCGTCTGCCGTCTAAAGTCTTCTTCCCCGCCACCGACAGCCATCGCACCCGCAGCACCCTCAGCGTATCAGCATAGGCCTACACGGCGTCACAAGAGAGCTGGTACTCTTCCACATGTGCTTAAGTTATTGATCAAACCCGGAAAATAGATCGTTATTTGTTTACTGTACTTTTCTTGTCCATACCAAATCGTAGTGGCTAGTTCAAAGCAAACATTGGTTGTGAAGTAGCTTTGTCCGGTTTGCACCTTTAGATCCGCCATGGCACGGGCACTATACTCGTAAAGCTTATGGTTTCCCCCCTTCATATTCACTACCATCATCGTAGGTGCTTCGTGTCGTGCTAGCACTGCTCCTTAAGACCTCAACCCAAAGCTTACATGTTGAAATATGAATCAGATATGATGCTAATATCACTAAAACAGAGAATGTTTAATTGATCACCTAATGTTCCTATATTCGTTTCGAAAAGCATGTGCGCCACCCACTGGTCCAGCTGGTTCCACTTTCCTGATTTTTCTCTTGATGCTTAGGGTTTTCCCCTTTTATATACTCTACTATGATCTGTGTCGGTGCTTTATGTCGTACTAGCATTACTCCACCCTTGAAGCTAAACAATACAACACTCAGAATTCGAAAGCTTAGTTGTTCAAATATGATTGTGATATGCTACTGATATTAGTTAACCGACACATTTAATTGGTTAGCTAAAGGTCCCACTTGAGTTGCCAAATGCATGTCACGACATAGAGAGAGACAGCATAATTGCATTTCTTTGTCACTTGTTGACCATACTTTCTTGTCCATACCAAATCTTAGTTGTTATTTCAAAGCAAACATCGGTTGCTAACTACCCTTTGCGCGGTTTGCAGGTTCAGATCTGCCATCCCACTACCACAGTCAACACTGTAATCATCATGCTTATGTCTTCCCCATTTTATGATGACCACAATCAGCCTACGTGGTTCGTGTCGTAATAGCGCTGCTCCACCCATCGAGCTAAACAAGCTTAGTTTTACAAATTCAAATCTGATATTATTGCTAATATTAGTAAAACTGAGAGATGTTAAATTGGTTAGCTAAATGTTTCTACTTTAGTTTTGAAATGCATGTGAGCCACATATGGAGAGACCGGAAAGAATAGTATTTCTCTGTGCGCTCTGGTTCATCATGGGTGGCCAACCGACATTGTATTAAAAGTCTTGTAATATCTTCAATCTTCTTGCTCTTCTACTCTTCTTTAAGATGATACTCTTCTCTTGCGGTCGACTGGTCAGGTCGAGTTGTTCTCCCTTAGTATATTTTGAATCTGTCAGGTCAGGTCGACTTGTTCTTCTTTACTATATGTTGAAGCTATCATCTGCGAAGTGTCATCACTTCTGGAGCTCTCATATTTTGAGTAGTAGGCCACATTATATTAATGCACACAACAAATTACAGCATGCATGCATCTTTTAAAAGAATTGCAGAGATAGCACAAAGGGTTTTACAGGGAGGCAGTATTGGATTAGAATCACTTCTGCATTACAAAGAAAATCTCACTTGTTTTTATGATTTCATGCATGTCAGATATTGAACACTATCAAAATGAATATGAGAATGGGCGCACGAGAGGAATATTGCGGAACGATCCACTGGCTATCAAACATGGCATGGTGGAGGATGGCCTATCTTATTCACCCATCAAGGTGCTTGCTCTAACTTTGCAAAGTTGTATTGGTCGCACATATTTTGCATCTGACCTCTTGCATTACTTCTACTTTGTTACACCATCTGCTTAGTTTAAGCATCATATATGAGTATCTGACATACCTATCCATTTTCTGTACCTATTCCATGTGTCGTCACACTATGTTTTTCCAGTCAGATGTTGTTCTTTCGTAATAGGTGTCCAAAAGGAAGAGGGTGAGTGCAGGTCGTCAAGGAGTACAAACTAGGTATTTAGAAAAAGTAGTGATACCTGTTAAATCAGATAGATTAGCAGCCACAGAAAACACATAACCAACTATACCACACTTTACCCCTACTCCAGTGGCCAAACCCCTATTAGAACTGTTGGGAGCCCAGCGTCAGGTACTGTCTATGATATCAATTCAAAATTTGAACTCCTAAATTTCTGCTTGTGCCTTACCTTCTCTCTTGTATGAAAACTAATTTCAGATGAATCTCCTTTCTCAAAGGATCATATGATCTCAAAACAATAATGGGCTCTGCATTGCTCTAGTCAGTACCTCTCTCCCTTTTGCCTTGGGACGCTGTACTTAATTAATTGCTATTTGATTATGTATCATCAGTCTGCACCTGAGCTTCATTATCCTTTGTTTCTTCCAATATTATTTGATCTATATTTCCTCTTTGCAAATTGTAGAATAATGGGAACGCTTATAAAGAATTTTCTTTGGGGAATTTATTGAATTATCCTTCCATCAACATGGAGAAGGGCTTTATCCAGCCCGTGTTAACATGTAATGTAAGTTCATCCTTCTCAAGCCTTCAAACTTTGTTCTAGCATAGATTAGGATAGGCATCATTTCCTCCACTGTTGTTTGCTTTGCTGTTTACATCTGATTGGATGTTTGCAACAACTACTAGTTTCAAATTGTAGTTGTAAAAACATGTTCCTTATGCAGAATAGATCCATTTATTTGCATATATAATTGTGAAACCTGTTACATGTCTCCTTGTTTCTCTTTCAGACTCGTATCTCTTACGCCAGGCAGAACTTTAGGGAAGATACTGAGCCAAACCATTTTGAGGACAGCGACACTACAAGAAATTTGTTCATTGTTGACCCTCCATTTTGGTCACTGAATCGTCATTATTCATGTTTTATGACCTTGTTTTGACCAAATTCAAAAGGTCAACACTTGGCCATCAAGAATGAACAAACACGACCTTTCTAAAATTTTGGTCGCAGATCTCTATTGACTAAAATTTTGGCTTGGTCATTACCCATTTCTCTGAGCCACGTAGGATCTGATGTGGCTAAGCTGACGTGGCATTGCTAGGGACCAAATGGAATCATCATAAATTTCACAGCCCGGTCCACCAATCTAGCCTATATGGGCCTGGCCCAATACATATTTTATTATAAGAAATGTTTGATTTGTATGGGCTGATGCATTATTTTGTCAGAAGCATGCATATATCAAGATAGGCCCATTAAAAAACAAGTACAACAAAATACAATATTGCAGATAAACTGTATATTTCATTTCAGTAACACATCACATGAAATACAATACATCATCCAATGACTCCTCGATACACCAAGGTTCAAGGCCCAACAAGTGCACCGCAAAATGATTCTAAAAGTGCACAGAAAAATAGTTATATATGTGCAAGTGCACAACAAAAGGATCCAACAAGTGCACCAGCGCACAACAACATAGTTCTACAAATATTGGATGAGAAGCACAAGTTTTAATTTATCACACAAAACATCAATGAGAAACGAAGCTTCTTGTACCCTCCTTCTACTCTCCACTTCTTCTGAGTGACTCAGATCATCCTAGTAATAGGAATAAGCAAACATAAGAAAATATACAAAATATGAGCAAAAGAAAGACAAATGGTGGTTTTACATTCAGCAGTGAGACTTAAAAGTTCACATCAATGAACAGAAACAAAATACATTAAGACATACTCCCATAGAAATTTCATGACTTGCAAGATTATTCGTGTGTTATATCTGAACACTTTGTGCAAAAAAAGCTCACATCAATAACTTCCAAGATCAAGATACGTGAATAGTATAATAAGCATCACAACCATGAGCAGTACAACACAACACAGCTCATAAATAACCAAACCAAACTGATTGCAAACTACTCCCTCTGTCCCATAATATAAAAGCGTTTTTTACACTACACTAGTGTCAAAAAACACTCTTATATTATGGGACGGAGGGAGTGTAAGTTAACCTCAATGCAAACAACACCTCCACACAAAGTATACATGGCAGAAACACAACCTCATATGTAGAACTTAACATAATTCATCAGTTTAAATCTAAGGAGTACCAATCAGAACCATTTCTTGCAGTGATCTCAACCTTTATTATTGCACGGGAAATAGTTACAGAAATAAACTAATGAAATAATCTTCTCAGAAGAGTCCTAACAATTTGCATTAACTATGAACATGGTTGCAAAACTTCAGTAGTAAAGAGGGTACCATGTTTATTTTGTCTTTACTTGACTGGAATTACAACATGAAGCACATGAACAAATCATACAAACAAGCAACCCCATAAACGCTCTTGAATCTTGTATATACTTTTCTTGTAGAACAACATGTGGGGGAAGAGCATTACCTTGATGGGATCTCAATCATTAATGATCTCAATCGAAGCATACAACCTGGACAATGTAGACTAAATCTGGAGAAAAAATATTACTTGTCCACACGGGTGAGATTTGTTGGGGAACATTGCAGAAAACAAAAAAATTTCCTACGTTTCACCAAGATCAATCTATGGAGTCAACTAGCAACGAGAGGAGAGTGCATCTACATACCCTTGTAGATCGCGAGCGGAAGCATTCAAGAGAACGGGGATGATGGAGTCGTACTCGCCGTGATCCAAATCACCGATGACCAAGTGCCGAACGGACGGCACCTCCGCGTTCAACACACGTATGGAGCGGATGACGTCTCCTCCTTCTTGATCCAGCAAGGGGGAAGGAGAGGTTGATGAAAATCCATCAGCACGACGGCGTGGTGGTGGATGCAGCAGTGATCGCAGCAGGGCTTCGCCGAGCTTCTGCAAGAGGGAGAGGTGTAGCAGGGGAGAGGGAGGCGCCAAGACTTCAGGTGTGGCTGCCCTCCCTCCCCCCTTTATATAGGCCCCTTGGGGGGGCGCCGGCCCTGGAGATTGGATCTCCCAAGGGGGGGCGGCGACCAAGGGGGGTGGAGTGCCCCCCAAGGCAAGTGGAGGCGCCCCCACCCTAGGGTTTCCAACCCTAGGCGCAGGGGGGCCCAAGGGGGGGCGCACCAGCCCACTATGGGCTGGTTCCCCTCCCCACTTCAGCCCATGGGGCCCTCCGGGATGGGTGGCCCCACCCGGTGGACCCCTGGGACCCATCCGGTGGTCTCGGTACAATACCGGTGACCCCGAATCTTTCCCGATGGCCGAAACTACACTTCCTATATATTATTCTTCACCTCGGGACCATTCCGGAACTCCTCGTGATGTCCAGGATCTCATCCGGGACTCCGAACAACTTTCGGATTACTGCATACTCATATCTCTACAACCCTAGCGTCACCGAACCTTAAGTGTGTAGACCCTACGGGTTCGGGAGACATGTAGACATGACCGAGATGGCTCTCCGGCCAATAACCAACAGCGGGATCTGGATACCCATGTTGGCTCCCACATGCTCCTCGATGATCTCATCGGATGAACCACGATGTCGAGGACTTAATCAATCTCGTATTCAATTCCCTTTGTCAATCAGTACGTTACTTGCCCGAGACTCGATCGTCGGTATACCAATACCTTGTTCAGTCTCGTTACCGGCAAGTCACTTTACTCGTACCGTAATGCATGATCCCGTGATCGACCACTTGATCACATTGAGCTCATTATGATGATGCATTACCGAGTGGGCCCAGAGATACCTCTCCGTCATACGGAGTGACAAATCCCAGTCTCGATTCGTACCAACCCAACAGACACTTTTAGAGACACCTGTAATGAACCTTTATAGTCACCCAGTTACAATGTGATGTTTGGCACACCCAAAGCACTCATACGGTATCCGGGAGTTGCACAATCTCATGGTCTAAGGAAATGATACTTGACATTCAGAAAAGCTACAGCAAATGAACTACACGATCTTTGAGCTAAGCTTTAGGATTGGGTCTTGTCCATCACATCATTCTCCTAATGATGTGATCCCGTTATCAATGACATCCCCATGTCCATAGCTAGGAAACCATGACTATCGGTCGATCAACGAGCTAGTCAACTAGAGTCTCGCTAGGGACACATTGTGGTCTATGTATTCACACATGTATTACGATTTTCGGATAATACAATTACAGCATGAATAATAGACAATTATCATGAACAAGGAAATATAATAATCATTTTATTATTGCCTCCAGGGCATATTTCCAACAAGATTAACCTACACATTGCTAAACAACCCTTTGCAGTCACTTGGTTCAGATCTTCCCTACAAGGCAATGAGCATTCCGCTGCAGCAAACAAATAGAATTAAATTCAAAATACAACCACTTTTATGGAGACTACTAAAAGGCAAGTTTAGCTAATAGGACTTCCATAGCATGCAAGATGTTTCTTAGATAAAAAAAAACAAGAGCAAGAGCTATGACAGTAAACTCTTGAGCAACATATAATGAGCAGGGTATTCAAAGAAGGTCGTATCCACTACAAGAAATATGTCAACTTATGACCTTCTGTCAGTGACCCTCGAAGAATTGGTCATAAATTTATGACCATTTTAGACAAATTGGTCAAAAGCTGTTCAGGGGGCTCCAAACCCTAAACCATTGCGACCATTTTGGTCAGAAAGGTCGTAATTTCCTTACACGAAATGGTCACAAAGCAAACAGTGTTGGTCCGCTGCCTTATTTCTAGTTGTTAATGACCAATAAAGATGGTCATAGCCTTGTAGATTGTGGTGGGTTGTGATGACTAGGCACCATCTCATCAGTTTTGCCTACGTGTCATGTCCATGTGGCAGTTTTTGCCCTAGGTTGTGAAGCAACCTATATTTCTATCATTCCCAAAATTCCCAAAAAAATCTCAAAAATTCTTTGGGGCATATCTTCATCAAATATGTAAAAATCCTTCCTTGCCTAGTTCAAAACAAATTCAACAATATTCATTTTCCTATTCTGTTCACAACAACACTTTATGAAGGAAGTGCTATTTATATATTCTTGATTGCCCTTGGAATTTTTGGGAACTCTTTCCTATCCAAATCATTACCGCATGAAAAAATTCACCTCCATTTGCCTAGCAAATTTTCCTCGGCAAATTTCCAAAAATTTTGTCCACCTAGAAGCATTGTGAAGGAAGTACCTTTTTTATATCTCTAAATGACATGAAATTTATACAGTTCCTTCATATGCCCAAATTATCACCCTCCTCCAAATTGCAGCTCAGTCAAATCATCTATGTGAGCCCAGGTTCAATTTATATTTTATGGCCAAATTGGCACGTTGCAAAGCAAGTGTTATATAGACCCCTCCTATTACCCTCAAACTTTTCGGGCACTCTTCCATGCCGAAATCATTGCCACATGATAATATTCAGCTCAATTTTCCTAGTAAATCTTTCTCGGGAAATTTCCAAAGTTTCTACCTCGAGAGAAGCTTTGTGAAGTAAGTACTAGCTAGGCTTACCCAAATGATCTGAAAATTTACCAGCACATGACCATACCTAAGTAACTTACCTACACCAATTTTGAGCTCATTTCATTCATCCAATCTCTCTCACTAGTTTTCCCAAGTTTCTATCCATAGAAGAGCATTGTGAAGGAAGTACTACTTTGGCATGTCCAAATGGTATCAATTTTCTGCAATGCTTTCCTATGCCCAATTAACCATCCTCCACAAAATTTCAGCTCACTCTATTCATTATTTTGAGCCCAGCTTCAACATTCATATTTTTGTCCAGCGTGGTACTTTGCAAAGCAAGTACCACCTAGGATCCTCCTTTTGAGCTAAAAATTTGTGAAGACATTCTACTTAGTAGATGATCATCCTCAGCCAAAACTCACGCCCATTGGCCATGTGCATTTCCCGACCGCTAATCAAACACTTGGCTGCTAATTCATGTTTGAGCATCGATCGGTCTCCTCATGAGAATCTTATGTTGTAATTTTCTTCCTAGCACCAACCTGGGGAGTGCCCAACCCACTAGACATGCCTAGGCCGCCCAGAACACATGGCAACATTACGGTCACGCGGTGACCACGTGACAGGCATGCGAGTTTACGCGCTCTAGAGTTGGGGCCCTCGGCCACCGTCCAAACCTCGACGTATCGCCACCAAGCCATGTATTTATGATTAAATAGGTCCTTATGTAACTAGAAATGATTTTTGGAAAAAATAAATAGCAAACTATGAGGCAGCTGCATTTCAAATTTGAACCGCTTCCAGCTGAATCGGAAGAAATTTGTCTTTTTCACGAGAGGTGGATCAAAATTTTTTACACCCAACCATTTTGTCAATTGTGCATTAAATATGGCCTAGTATTTTATAAAAATGATTTGGTCCAATTTTGTAACAATTATTTGGTAGTTCCTTCACAAAAAAAAACCTCCTTTGGGCACTTGAAAAATGGAAAATGGTTTTTTCGTCCAACGAAAATGAAAACTTCCTTAGGCAACATTGTTTGCCATTCCAATATGCACCCTTGTGCACAATATGAGATCATTTGAACAAACTATGCCATGAATGTGGCCATAAGATTGATCATTTGGCTTGAAAGCCATTGATCTCCACACATGATAGCTCGTTTCTGAGAACACTTTTTTAAAATAATTGCCGTATTGCAAGTTTGTTATTTTTCCTGGGAACTTTGCCACATATAATGACACAATGCGAAGGTTTCCCAATTTTTTGAATTTTTTATGCCCGTTTCAAAATGCGGTCAAAACGGTGGGAATGATCGTTCCTAGCTAGTGGTTGAATCTTGGAATTTTTTGGTGTTTCTCTGATTAAATAGGTACTTATGTACCTAGAAATGAGTTTTGGAAAAAATAAAGAGCAAACTATAAGGCAGCTACAGTTCAAATTTGACCCGCTTCCTGCTGAATCGGCGGAAATTTGTCTTTTTCACTAGAAGTGGATCAAAACTTTTTACACCCAATAATTTGGTCAATTTTGCATTAAATATGGCCTGGTATTTTATAAAAATGATTTGGTCCAATTTTGCAACAATTATTTGGTAGGTCCTTCACAAAAAGAACTCAATTCGGGCACTCGGAAAATGGAAAATGAATTTTCCGTGCAAAGAAAATGAAAACTTCCTTAGGCAACATTGTTTGCCATTCCAATATGCACCCTTGTGCACAATATGAGTTCATTTGAACAAGCTATGCCATGAATGTGGCCATAAGATTGATCATTTGGCTTGAAAACCCCGAATCTTCACACATGATAGCTCGTTTCTGAGAACACTTTTTTAAAATAATTTCCATATTACAAGTTTATTATTTTTCTTGGAAACTTGGTCAGATATAATGACACAATGTGAAGGTTTACCAATTTTTTGATTTTTCTTTGAGTTTTTTATGCCCGTTTCAAAATAGGGTCAAAACGGCGGGCTTGACCGTTCCTAGCTAGTGGTTGAATCTTAGAAAATTTTTGGTGTTTCTCTGATTAAATACATACTTTTCTACCTAAAAATTATTTTTGGAAAAAATAAATAGCAAACTATGAGGCAGCCGCAGTTCAAATTTGACCCGCTTCCAACTAAATCAGCGGAAATTTGTCTTTTTCACTAGAGGTTGCTCGAATCTTTTGACACCCAATCATTTGGTCAATTATGCATTAAATATGGTATACTATTTTAGAAAAATAATTTGGTCTAATTTTGCAACTAATATATGGTAGATCCTTCACAAAAAAACCCAATTATTGGCACTCCAAAAATTAAAAAAATGATGTTTTGTGCAAAGAAAACGACAACCCCTAAGATCAACATTGTTTGTCGTCCCAAGATACACACATGTGCAAAATATTGGGTCATTTTAAAAAATATAAGCGGGTAATATGTTGAATGTTTACCTAGAATAAGAGGGTACAAAGTAAAAAAAACAAAAGAAAAAACAAAATTACACAAGCTGAATGATGATTGGTGGAATCTGGTGTGGCATGGATCAGTGACGTGGCAAACATCCATCCATCGATCTATTCATCCAGCCCACCGCAGAAAGCATCCATCCATCGATCCATTCATCCAGCCTCTCTCCCTCTTGCCCGAACCCTAGAGCTCTGTTCCTACCTGCCGCCGCCACCTCCACCTCCCTCTCCCCGATCCAGCACCCATGGCGCCAGCGAGGGCAGCCACCGGCGATGGCGATGGTGAGGCTAGAGGCCGTCGGATCCGGGATCAGGGCGGTGCATAGCCCCTCCTCCCATGAGATCCGGGACGCAGCCGCCCATCTGGATCGAGCAGCTCATCTGCCCGCTGCACCGTCTCCACATCTAGATCGAGCAGTTCCACCGGGCTCTCCTCTGGCCACTGCACTGTCTCCGTCAACCAGATTTGGTGCTCCTCGCGCGACCCACCCACCAGCACGCGGCTAACCTTAGCCGCCACCGCGGATGTCGTCTCTTCCCCGACGTCCTTGGCGAGGTTCGTCTTGTCCCCATACCCTCCTCCTCCTCCTCTGCCTTTCCCTTTCCTCTCTGTCACCTTGCGGCCTCTGCAGCTCATAGGGAATGAATAGCAGCTCCGGCCAAGGCCATGAACGCCACCAGCAGAAGCTCCGCCTCGGATCTTGCGACCTCATCGACTGGATCCAGCCAGCCCCCGCCGCTGCGCCAAGATCCTCCCCTCCCTCCCAGAGAGGCCCTTTTCTCCCACACGCTCTGCATCCGTTACGGCCGTCGCAGCTTCCACCTCCAGAAGAGCACCTGCTCCTCGTGCGGTTACCCGGCCGCCCGCATCCGCAATTGTAAGCTCCGTTCCATGTTCTTGATGTGCAATGGTGAAGAAATAGAGAGATCGTCTATACTACTCATCTTCAGAACTTAATGTTGCTGTACTGGCAAGAGTTCAGCTAGGATCTATGTGTGTTCAGTTTACTTCATATATCTTTGTGAAAAAGTGTTGCTGTATTGGCAAAGGTTTAGTTATAATCTATGTCTGTTCAATTCGTACATGCTTGTGCAAAATTACTGTTATACTGATCAGAATTCAGTGCACTACCCCAGCTGAAGGGGCCGGCCTGGGCAGCTACTGTTGGCTCCTTCCCGTGCTTCGCCTTGTTGCTTTTATTATTGTTGCTTGCCGAGTGTATAGAGATGCTGATGCTATATCCATCTGTTTGTTTGAGATCTTGAGTGTATGCTATGGGAGATATCTATCCTGTAAATCTTACTAATACTCCATGCTATGTGCGACTGCCATTTTGAGCTTTCTATAATCAGTGAATATAGCAGTTCTCCTGCTGTTTCAAATAAATAAATCATGCAAGTGGTAGTATAAAAAGACCTGCTTGCATAAACCTCGCAGAGACTATTGACATCTCATTACATTCTTCTGCTTCCATTTATATCCGGAGCATGTACTCTAATAGTTAGTTTAATCATAAGGAACATGTTTCTCCATTAACTTATCCATAGTACAAGTTTAATCATAAGGAACATGTTTCTCCATTAACTTGACCATGGTAACTCAAGTTGTTCTACTGATGAAGCTAATAGAGTTGCTTGTTCTGTTGTTCCTTTACCTTCACACTAAATTTGGTAGGTCCAAGTTATAGTTTGCTTCCATTTTTGGTGTGATTTCTTAGCAAAGCTAGCATGTTGCCGTCGACAGGTGAAAGGAACTGACCGGGAAGTGCTGCTTCCGGAGGAAGGCCATCAGGAGGTGGCCGATGTGGCGCAGCTGGGGAAGTACTACATCGACGAGCCTGTCAAGTCCCCGCTTGATGTTTTGCCTGAGCTGGGGACTGCAAACGAAAGGCCTTCGATTACCTAAAACCTAGGTACCTGTTGGGCAGCGTTTGTTTAACAAGTATTGTACTTACTGATGTTAGACGGCTATTGTTGATATGTCACTCGTATCACAAGTAGAAATACCTGATGTTAGACTGTCCTTGTTTGGGTAGATTATGTTGGTTTAATGGTTATGTTGTTTGATGCATAAAAGATCTCTAGGTTGTTTATACAATGATCCGTTCTAAATTTGTATATACCAACAGAAATGTGATTTGAGATGCAATGCACCCCTTTCTATCTAAATTCATTATCCACACTATAATATTTCCTTCAGTTTATAGTCTGTTTACTTTGTATTCTGATTATATTAGATTTTAGTTGGTTTCAGAATGTCTGTTTCATGGTATTTTCTGATAATGGAAGAACTTATATTAATCTGATGCTTTATATATGTCCCTAGATGTCCTTATGCAATACCTGATATGATAACATGTACCTATGCAATACCTGATATGCTGCGCGTACCTGATATGTACTTACGCGGGGACAGTGTATAGTCTGTAACAACCTGCATATGTGCCATGCATATTCAGATTGTGTCTCTGTTTCTTATATGAACTACTATCTCATTTTAACTAGCTCGACAACAAAAAGCATGGTACTAGCTGAATTTGTGTTATCATTCGAAATACATGTCCTTTTCTTGAATGGCCTGTTCATAATATATTTGCCCCAGTTTTTCTCATTCTTCTCTGATTCATGTAACAGGATGACAAATGAAGCCATGTTGCTGTTTTGTTTGGTCTCAGCCCTGACTATCGCCGTCGAGCGAGTCCGGCGTGTTGTTCATCCGACTATGGTTCCAGCCCTGACTATCGAAGTTTTTGTCCTGTTGAAGTTGCATAGAAATATGAGAGTCCAGCGAGTCTAGGAGCTTGTGAAGTAGTACTATATTACACTTGTAGAGCTTGTAAAGTATTGTATTATACATGGCCCTTTGTAATGGCGCGGATAGAGCTTGTATTATGTGATCTGGTTGCTCTTGTTTAAGTATTGTGTGTGTTTTTGTCTCTGTCAATCTAAATACTGCTTGAAATATGAAGAATATGAGTATGATAGATGGGACCCACTTACCTGACAAATGGAAACCTGTTACCAGAACCTAACAATTGGGACACATCTGACTAGTGGACCCACTTGTCTGACTAGTGGACCCTTCTTTTGGGAAAAAAAGATAAACTAAATTCGTTTAGACAAAAAGGCCACAACCCAACAATAAAAAAGGCTGCAATGTTGGGCTTGGCCCATGAAGCTGATCAAAAATTGATAGAAAAAATACATTAAAAAGGCCGAATTGTTGGGCTAGGCCCATGTAGAAAATCGAATTGGACCGGGCGGAATCTTGTGCCACGTCAAATTGCCACGCTGGATGCCTACGTGGCATGGGGAGGTTGCTAGTGACCAAAACGCCACAGTAGACGTATTTTGGTCATAAACATCTTCGACCATTCCAGAAGAAAGGTCGCTTTTGACCTTATGTTTTTGGTCACAAAAAGGTCACAAATGGAAATTTGTGACCATTCATTGACCAATAGTGGTGGTCACAAGTTGACATATTTCTTGTAGTGATCTTCCACACAAGGCTGATCAGAACAAGAAATATTCAGGTCTACTAATTTATTACTGAATCACATAGCATCATTGGAGAAAACAATGATTCAAGTTTAAATAAGACATACATATATGCTATGGAAAATTAATTCACAACCAAAAGCATTTTGACTTCCATTTATTTGCACACGCAAAATCATCAGGTGCTCACAGTTCAGATCAGGTAAGGTAATTTTGTAGCTCCCCATTGTTGCTGGCTTAACAAGACTCGTCCTCCAGCATAACAACATATTTGAAATCTCCATTATAGTAAATAAATGAGAGGACAATGCATAAGTCACACCATATTATACAAGCAAGCTAAATCTAGGATTTGTGGTCGGTGGTGTATATACATGCACATAGAGGAGGCTGGAGTTGTGGAAGTCAAACATACTTGCCACCATGGTAGAGTGAGGTGCCATGGTGCAGGTAGCGGAAGGCCGCCGCCACCCAGCACCCACTCACGCCCAAGCCTTCTTTCTTCTCATCCTCTTCCTCTACCCAATATGGCACTCCTGCCATTGCCGTGTACAAGAGAAAATGATGGCAAGGCTCAAAAAGAAGACCAATGAAACTAACATGATAGAGAATCCAATACTAATGCATAGATAAGCCTCTATGCAACAAGCCACATATAATAAAAAAGGGCAGCCGACAATAACCGACTATAGGTTCATGCACATGTACCACAAAAAATCTCCTTATAATATTTTTCTCAAGAATTCCATGTAGATGTTAGACATGCTTGAAAAGAAACCTAGCTCCAAGAGAACAATAAATCTACAATCTTAGGATAATCAGGACAATCTTCGTATAACAAGAATCTGGCATCGAGCAACAAATCAGGCGACATACAGATAAAAGAATTAACTATTGTAATTTCAGCTAATAACCAGTTCTAAAAATTATACTTAAGCAGATGCTGCTAACAATGGAGAAATTGTGAATAATCTGTAGCAAGTAAGTTTACCCATAAAGGCAAAAGGTAGGGACAAGGCCGGTGTAGAGCTTGTCGTGGACCTGGAAGGCCCTCTAGAAGTCAATGGTGATGGTTTGGAGCTGTAGACCGAGCCAATAGGGCAAGTGGAGCAAGCATGAAGGTTGGGAAATGGAGATCTGAGGCAGGGAGGCGCGGTATTGAGGTCCTTGGATGGGGTGGACTTGCCGACATGGCCAGAATCTTGGGTGGATTCTTCATTTGGTGAACAGGGAGGCTATGTTCACAATCACTAGTAATTGAATTTGTGTCATGTTGGGGATTCAGAATGTACACAACATATTTATGTCAGAGAAGTTAAACTAGGTGCAGGTCACCAAAAACTGAATTTCTTGCAACCAAACCATACCAACAGGAAGGAGATGGTTGCATAGATACAAATCCATGAGCTGGCAGCCAAATTGACCAATCTGGACCTCATCTTCTCTCTCTATTTGGCACTAACTAACTAAATAAAAAAACTGGACTTGTTCAGACAAATCCCTCTTGAATTCCTTGAGGCAACCGGGATTTGCATCAATATTCCTTAAATTAGCATCATTAGTGAGAAGAGGTAGAGGGGGAGGGATATGCTACCTGTCGTAGTGGGTCGTCGTGGCTGTGCTTGAGCTCGGCAAGATCTCTTGGTTGCCCTAGCAGCAGACCCCTCCTGCCCCTCCTCCTTGAGCAGAGCATGGCCGGTGGCTAGGTGCGCCCCTCCTCCTCCTCGAGCAGGGCAAGGCCGGCGCCCTCCTGCCATCGTCGCCGTCTCCACGTCATGGTGACCTGCAGCAAAGGGGCGGGTAGGAGGAGATGGTGAGATGAGGAGGAGATGGTGGATCCGAGCAAGGAAGGATGGGAAGGGCCTACCTGGCCAATGCCGGTGACAGATCTCGCGAGCTTAGGTCTCGCCATCGCCGATTGTGGCGGGTTCCGACTAAGAAACCCTAGCAGCGGGCGAGGTTGCGGGCCTTGAGGCGTGGATCTGAACAGAGGGGGAAGATCTTGGGGAGCTCAGGGTCGTGCTGCGCGTGGCCTGAGCTCGCCGGAAACGGCCGGCATGGTTGGTGGCGGCGGGGAGATCGTAGGGTGGGAAGGAGAGTTCGCACGAGAGAGGGAGGGAGAGATTGGTGCGTTGGGCTTCTCCTTTTTCCCCCTCCTTTTTTAGATGGGATGGATGGATGGATGGGTGGACGGTGGGAGTGCTGGGAATGAATGGCAGGATGTTTGCCATCATCAATCCATGGCACAAATGATTCCACCAATGAGAATTAAGCATATGCAAATTGTGTGTTTTTCCTTTCCGTTTCTCTTATATTTTTTATCCTCCAATTCCGGGTAAAGACTCAACATATTACCCTCTTATAGTTTGTTCAAATGACCCAATATTTTTCAAATGGCCTCTTATTTCGGGTAAACAATGTTATGAATAGAGTTTTTATTTTCATTGCACGATTTTTTTCTAATTCCGAAGTGCCAAAGATGGGCTTTTTTAAGAACCTACCAAATATTTGTCGAAAAATTGTACCAAAACAATTTTAAAAAATATTAGACCACATTTTATGTACAGATAACCAAATGGTTGCATGTGAAAAGCTTTCGATACACCTCTTATCAAAAAGACATATTATCGCCGTTTAAGGAGGATAAGGTCAAATTTGAAACTACAAGTGCTTTATAGTTTGATCTTTTTTTCCAAAAATCATTTCTAGACAGGAAAGTAGTTACTTCATCAGAGATTCACTAGGAGTTTTGCATTATTAAAGCCCCTACCTACTAACGGTCATGCCCGTGGTTTTGACCCCATTTTAAAAATATGAAATTCAAAAAAATCAAAAAAAATAATGGAAACCTTCGCATTGTGTCATTATTTGTGACCTAATTTCTAGGAAAAATAAAAAATCAAAACTTGAAAATAAAAAACTTGAAATACGACAAATATCTCAAAACGTGTTCTCATAAGAGCTATCATGTATGAAGATTCATGACTTTTAAGCCAAATAATCAACATTATGTTACATTCATGGCATAGTTTGTTAATGATCTCATATTGTGCACAAGGGTGCATATTGGAATGGCAAACAATGTTGTCAAAGTGAGTTTTCATTTTTTTGGCACGCAAAATTCATTTTTCATTTTCCGGGTGCCCAAAATGTTTTTTCTATGAAGAACCTACTGTATATTTGTTTTAAAATGGCACCACTTCATTTTCAAAAATATTAAACCACATTTTACATACAATTGATCAAATGGTTGCATGCCAAATGATTTTGATCCCCCTCTCGTCATTGGTGAGGTGTTCGATCAGTCGTTTTGAAGCAGTGTGAATTAGTAGTCATGACCATTTAAATTGCTCGTAATAGGCTTGGCGGGTACCACATGTCAGGTCTGAGGCAATGTTGAGGTGGTTTGACACGTGAACACGCCACATCGACAAACCTGGTGACGTGTCTGACCAGTCATTTTGAAGCATTGTGAATCAGTAGTCATGACCATTTAAATTGGTCAAGATGGACTAAAATGAAAGATGTAGATCAGTGTTGTCTATGTTATGACCATTTTAGATAATACAATTACGACCTTCTTGACGAAAATGGTCATGATGATTTAGAGTTTGGACCCCCCCCCCCAAACGGCTTACGACCATCTGCCGCACAAATGGTCATAGATTTATAACCAATTCACCCGCGGGCACTACGAGAAGGTCACAATTAAGCATATTTCTTGTAGTGGGGGACGGCGGCGGGCTCGGGGCGGCACACGGCGACGGGGACGAGGAGGCGGGGCTCGGGGCAGGGCGGACGGCAGCGGGCTCGGGGCAGGGCGGCCGGCGACGGGCAGGAGGGCGCGACGACGACGACAGCGACAGTGCGCGGCGACGGCGACGGGGCAGGGCGTGGCAACGGCAAGCACGCGGGGATGGGGCAGGGAGCGGCGACGGCGACAAGGAGGACGAGTAGCCTGGCGGCGTCGGCGATGGGGAATGGAGTAGTTGGCGAAATTTTCGCAAGTGTGGGCTTATATAGGAGGACCTATGGTCCCGGTTAGCCGCACGAACCGGGACGAATGCGCACCTATGTTCCCGGTTGGTGCTACAAACCGGGACCAAAGGCCTCTTTTCGGCAGCCCAAAGGGCAGGAAGCAGAGGCGTTTGGTCCCGGTTGGTGGCACCAACTGGGACTAAAGGGGGGCATTGGTCCCAGTTGTGTTACGAACCGGTACCAATGCACCCTTTAGTCCCGGTTGGTGCTACCAATCGGGACCAAACGCCCTGTGCTGGCGCGGTGCGGTCGCAAGTTTAGTCCCACCTCGCTAGTTGAGAGGGGCTCGGAGTTGGTTTATAAGCCTCGCATGCCACATCCCTCTCGAGCTCCTCTCTATTGCAGGCTTACGGGCCTAATCTGTGCACTGCTATGCCTGTTGGGCCTGCTGGGCCTTCTGCGGGCCTGAATCCTGGCCCATGGAAGGGTTTCTAGTCGTATTCAGGCCGTGGAGGCCTAGTAGGTGGCATTTTTTTGTTTTCTTCTTTTGTTTTCTTTTTTGCTTTTTATTTTTTATTTGTACTAAATACTTATAGTTTTTTAGTGATTTCTTTTTTCTTTTAGGTCACAAAAATTATAAACTTTCTGTTAGTGCCATTAGTTTTAAAATTTGATTTTTTTTGTTTTCTTCTTTTGTTTTCTTTTTTGCTTTTTTTATTTGTACTAAATACTTATAGTTTTTTAGTGATTTCTTTTTGCTTTTAGGTCACAAAAATTATAAACTTTCTGTTAGTGCCATTAGTTTTAAAATTTGAATTTTTTGTTTTCTTCTTTTGTTTTATTTTTTGCTTTTTATTTTTTTATTTGTACTAAATACTTATAGTTTTAAAATGTATGTGAATCACTAGTTTATGAATAACTTTACTATGAAGTTAGATTTTTGAGTGATTCTTTTTCCTGCTACTTAATATTACAGTGTTTTATCATTATACTCTATTTGGTAATTTTAGGTATTTTTAATATCTGTTTTAATCAAACAAATTTTGTTATTTTTTTGCTATTATT
This sequence comes from Triticum urartu, assembly GCF_003073215.2. Taxonomy (NCBI): domain Eukaryota; kingdom Viridiplantae; phylum Streptophyta; class Magnoliopsida; order Poales; family Poaceae; genus Triticum; species Triticum urartu. Next base: position 18,300,052 of record NC_053026.1, read on the forward strand.
TTGCTTAATGTGTTGAACAAAAAATACTTTCTGAATTTAAGTTGCATAAATTTTATATAAGTTTAGTTTCAAAAATACTAGAGGTTTATAAAAACTTTTTAGTTGATTCCTTTTGCTTTTTTGAGCTATAAGACCCTGAAATTGAAAAGCATTTCAAATGAACTCCGAAAAAGGTTGAAAGTTGGCATGGTATCATCATTTCACCCACATAGCATGTGCAACAAAGTTGAGATGGTTACGGCAAAAACTGGATGCACTTCGTGTACAAAACGGAATCTCTTTCGAAGTATCAGGGTTTCGGACGAAAGATCATCTGTTACAAAGGGATTTCATTTCTTGAACTTATTTGAACTCCATATTTTTTCTGTGTTCAAAATGCACCATTCAAAGCCACATCATCAATTTTCAACCCTTTCTGACTTCATTTGTTATTTTTCATGCATTACTGATTTTTTTGAGCTATAAGACCCTGAAATTGAAAAGCATTTCAAATGAACTCCGGAAAGGTTGAAAGTTGGCATGGTATCATCATTTCACCAACATAGCATGTGCAACAAAGTTGAGATGGTTACGGCAAAAACTGGATGCACTTCGTGTACAAAACGGACAATCTCTTTCGAAGTATCAGGGTTTCGGACGAAAGATCATCTGTTACAAAGCGGACACCGCTGTTTTGGTTGGTGCTCTTTTGATCTTGGGCGATCGTGTAAAATGTATTCCCATTTATCTCGTATCCTTAGTAAGTCAATACAGTCAAAGATGGTCCCTTGGACAACAAGTACAACTCATCACAAATAGTGTTGTCACCTCTGAGACGTGTTTCCAACCAACTGCTGAAAGTCCTGGTGTGTTCACATGTAATCCAGTCGTCACACTGCTCCGGGTGTTTGGAGCGCAGACTGTTCTTGTGTTCATCGACATACGGGGTCACCAAGGTAGAGTTCTGTAGAACTGTGTAGTGTGCTTGAGACCAAGAATATCCATCCCTGCATATTATTGAGTCACTTCCAAGAGTGCCTTTTCCAGTCAGTCTCCCCTCATACCGCGATTTAGGGAGACCTATCTTCTTAAGGCCAGGAATGAAGTCAACACAAAACCCGATAACATCCTCTGTTTTATGGCCCATGGAGGTGCTTCCTTCTGGCCTAGCGCGGTTACGGACATATTTCTTTAGGACTCCCATGAACCTCTCAAAGGGGAACATATTGTGTAGAAATACGGGCCCCAAGATGACAATCTCGTCGACTAGAAATACGTGCGTCATGATATTGAAGAAGGATGGTGGGAACACCATCTCTAAACTGACAAGACATTGCGCCACATCACTCCTTAGCCTTGGTACGATTTCTGGATCGATCACCTTCTGAGAGATTGCACTAAGGAATGCACATAGCTTCACAATGGCTAATCGGACGTTTTCTGGTAGAAGCCCCCTCAATGCAACCGGAAGCAGTTGCGTCATAATCACGTGGCAGTCATGAGACATTAGGTTCTGAAACTTTTTCTATGGCATATTTATTATTGCCTTTATATTCGACGAGAAGCCAGTCGTGACCTTCATACTGAGCAGGCATTCAAAGAAGATTTCTTTCTCTTCTTTCGTAAGAGCGTAGCTGGCAGGACCTTTATACTGCTTCGGAGGCATGCCGTCTTTTTCGTGCAAATGTTGCAGGTCCTCCCGTGCCTCAGGTGTATCTTTTGTCTTCCCATACACCCCCAAGAAGCCTAGCAGGTTCACGCTAAGGTTCTTCGTCACGTGCATCACGTCGATTGAAGAGCGGACCTCTAGGTCTTTCCAGTAGGGTAGGTCCCAAAATATAGATTTCTTCTTCCACATGGGTGTGTGTCCCTCAGCGTCATTCGGAACAGCTAGTCCGCAGGGACCCTTTCCAAAGATTATGTGTAAATCATTGACCCTAGCAAGTACATGATCACCGGTACGCATGGCGGGCTTCTTCCGGTGATCTGCCTCGCCTTTGAAATGCTAGCCTTTCTTTCGACATTGCTGGTTGGTCGGAAGAAATCGACGATGGCCCAGGTACACATTCTTCCTGCATTTGTCCAGGTATATACTTTCAGTGTCATCTAAACAGTGTGTGCATGCGTGGTATCCTTTGTTTGTCTGTCCTGAAAGGTTACTGAGAGTGGGCCAATCGTTGATGGTCACGAACAGCAATGCCTTTAGGTTAAATTCGTCCTATCTGTGCTCATCCCACGTACGTACACCATTTCCATTCCACAGCTGTAAACGATCTTCAAATAATGGCCTTATGTACACATCAATGTCGTTGCCGTGTTGCTTAGGGCCTTGGATGAGAACTGGCATCATAATGAACTTCCGCTTCATGCACATCCAAGGAGGAAGGTTATACATACATAGAGTCACAGGCCAGGTGCTATGATTGCTGATCTGCTCCCCGAAAGAATTAATGCCATCCACGCTTAAAGCAAACCATACATTCCTTGGGTCCTTTGAAAACTCGTCCCAGTACTTTCTCTCGATTTTTCTCCACTGCGACCCGTCAGCGGGTGCTCTCAACTTCCTATCTTTCTTTTGGTTCTCACTGTGCCATCGCATCAACTTGGCATGCTCTTCGTTTCTGAACAGACGTTTCAACCATGGTATTATCAGAGCATACCACATCACCTTCGCAGGAACCCTCTTCCTGGGGGGCTCGCCTTCAACATCACCAGGGTCATCTCATCTGATCTTATACCGCAATGCACCGCATACCGGGCATGCGTTCAGATCCTTGTATGCACCGCAGTAGAGGATGTAGTCATTAGGGCATGCATGTATCTTCTCCACCTCCAATCCTAGAGGGCATACGACCTTCTTTGCTGCGTATGTACTGTCGGGCAATTTGTTATCCTTTGGAAGCTTCTTCTTCAATATTTTCAGTAGCTTCTCAAATCCTTTGTCAGCCACAGCATTCTCTGCCTTCCACTACAGCAATTCCAGTACGGTACCGAGCTTTGTGTTGCCATCTTCACAATTGGGGTACAACCCTTTTTTGTGATCTTCTAACATGCGATCGAACTTCAGCTTCTCCTTTTCCCTTTCGCATTGCGTCCTTGCATCGACAATGACTAGGCGGAGATCATCATCATTGGGCACATCGTCTGGTTCCTCTTGATCTTCAGCAGCTTCACCCGTTGCAGCATCATTGGGCACATCGTCTGGTTCCTCTTGATCTTCACCAGCTCCCCCCGTTGGAGCATCACCGTATTCAGGGGGCACATAGTTGTCATCGTACTCTTCTTCGTTGTCGTCTTCCATCATAACCCCTATTTCTCCGTGCCTCGTCCAAACATTATAATGTGGAATGAAACCCTTGTAAAGCAGGTGGGAGTGAAGGATTTTCCGGTTAGAGTAAGACCTCGTATTCCCACATTCAGTGCATGGACAACACATAAAACCATTCTGCTTGTTTGCCTTAGCCGCATCGAGAAACTCATGCACGCCCTTAATGTACTCGGAGGTGTGTCTGTCACCGTACATCCATTGCCGGTTCATCTGCGTGCATTATATATAATTAAGTGTCCAAATTAATAGAAGTTCATCATCACATTAAAACCAAAGTGCATACATAGTTCTCATCTAACAACATATAGCTCTCCAGAGCATCTAATTAATTAAACCATACATTGAAACTATGTAAAACATTTCAATGCGAAAAGAAATGCGATCCTAATCGCAACCAAGGTAACAATTGATCCAACGGCATAATGATACCAAGCCTCGGTATGAATGGCATATTTTATAATCTTTCTAATCTTCAAGCGCATTGCATCCTTCTTGATCTTGTGATCATCGACGACATCCGCAACATGCATCTCCAATATCATCTTCTCCTCAATTTTTTTCCCTTCAACAAATTGTTTTCTTCGTCAACTAAATTTAACCTCTCGACAATAGGGTCAGTTGGCATTTCCGATTCACATACATCCTACATAAATAAAATCTATGTCACGTTGGTCGGCATAATTTTCATAAACAATAAATGAACCAATAGTTATAAAGATAATATATATACCACATCCGAATCATAGACAGGACGAGGGCCGACGGGGGCGGATACCAAAACCATCGCACTATATAAGATGCAATAATAAAAGTAAGAAAATAATACAAGTATCTATGTAAACATACAAGTAAGAATATTTTTCCTTTCAGAAAGAAGATAAGAACAAGAGGCTCACCACAGTGGTGCCGGCGATGAGCTCGGCGCGGGTGATCGACGGCAGTGAAGACTAGGACGGGGCGTGACGGACCGCTAAACCTAGACAAATATTGTGGAAAATGGAGCTTGGAGGTCGAGCTTGGAGAGGAGAAAGCTTAAGTAGTGTGGCTCAGGCATTCCATCGAACACCTTGTGTGCATAGGAGGTGAGCTAGAGCACCACCAAGCCCTCTCCCCCTCGGCCAGAAAAAAACAGAGCAGTGTGCTCTGCTCTCACGCGAGGGGGTATATATAGGCACCTCATTGGTCCCGGTTGGTGGCATGAACCGGGACTAAAGGGGAGCCTTTGGTCCCGGTTCAAGCCACCAACCGGGACCAATGGTGGTGGGCCAGGAGCGAGGCCCATTGGTCCCGGTTCGTCCCACCAACCGGGACCAAAAGGTCTAGATGAACCGGGACCAATGGCCCACATGGCCCGGCCGGCCCCCTGGGCTCACGAACCGGGTCCAATGCCCCCATTGGTCCTGGTTCTGGACTGAACCGGGACTAATGGGCTGACCCGGCCTGGACCAAAGCCCTATTTTCTACTAGTGAATGTGTGTAGCATGGAAGATATCGCCATCTCTTGGTTGTTATGTTTACAATGAAAGTATACCGCTCAAAATATTATTCACCTCTATTTCAAAACCGACCTCTGGCACCTCTACAAATCCCTGCTTCCACTGGTAGAAAAAGGGCTTGTTGTCCCGGTTCGTAAGGGCCTTTTGTCCCGGTTCCTGAACCGGACTAAAGGGTCGGTACTAATGCCCTGTCCCTTTAGTCCAGGTTCTATCCAGAACCGGGACAGATGGGCCTCCACATGGCCTGTGCGCGGAGCCCAGGCAGGAGACCCTTTGGTCCCGGTTGGTGGCACCAACCGGGACCAATAGGCATCCACGCGTCAGCATTTCTGTGGCTGGGGTTTTTTTTTTGAAGGGGGGGTTGGGTGTTTTGGGGGGTTAATTTAGGTGTTTCATATATTGTGTTAGCTAGCTATAATTAATAGAGGGAAGTGTCCTCTCTTATGTCCGTGCTTGGTCGACGCTACGCACTATACATACGTATAGAGAGGACTAGACACGCTAGCTTGCTAGTAAGCAAACGAAGGAAACAGAAGACCGTCATGAACATATATGCATACAGAGAGAAGGGATATCGACCACCTCTCCTTCTCCGAGAGATTGGTCGAACAACAAGTTCTCGTATATCTATCCGACACTACCGGCTACATATATACAATAATTATCTCTTACAAATATAATCTCCTAACATACGGACTCATGGTCCACATAGTATTCTCCGTCTTCGGCGATCACGTGGTCAAGAAAGAATGCCGCCAATTCCTCTTGAATTGCTCGCATGCGAGCTGGTGCTAGGAGTTCATCCCGCTTCCGAAACATCTAATTTAAAGAAGGGGGTCAATACATATATATATATGAATGAATGAAACTCAACACAAATGATGGTAATAAAATAAAATTGTGAATTTTGTTATTTACGTACTTCATATTGTTCGTCAGTGTAGCCCCGATCACAGGTCGTGTGGCGGATGGACTTGCAAATGTAGTATCCACAGAAATCATTCCCTTGTTCCTGCCACAACCACTTTACAAGAAATAGAGGTCAATCAAACTGATAAGGAAGAATGCTAAATGGTATTGATGAAACTAGCGCTTGAATCAATAGGAGATGCGCGGAACATGCTACTATAGTACTTATTTTCGGGAGTCTAAATTGCAGCTTCTTCGGGAGTCCTGGAGCTTTTTTGGAGAATTTTTTCGAAACCCTGCCAGACAAAGAAAACAATTACTTGATATATCAGGAGATAAACAAAGTTGCTGATATGGTGGATAATGATCGATTTAACTTAGTTCTCGAGTATTTGAGTCATGTCTACATAGTCCTGGGGATCTTTTCGTCTTGAGTCTAAGACGGTTACTAGTCCCTGCTCAAGCTTAATCTCTAGGAGAATATAGTGGAAACTGCACACGCATGCATAATTCATCAATTACATTACTATAACCTTGACTAATATATAAGGGAAACCGAATACGCACAAGACAGTAACACTCACTTGAAGTTGTAAGGAAAGAGTATTATATCTTTGTTTTCATTTATTACCAACGATCGTAGCAAGTTGGCCTCGGTATCTGCGGCATGAAATTTAACCTCAGTTGCATCTATGAGATATGTGTTAATGAACCCAATATCACCGACTTGTCTTTTCTTCAATTCGGCGATCTTCAATCTGCATAATATAGTGAGGATGATTATAAATACATGCAATGAAAGAGCTGAGCTATATAGAGAGACTTAATGACAGAAGTAGTAGTACTTACAGAAAGTAGCAGGCGACCGTTGTTTTATCGAGGGCCAATTGATTGAAAAACTGAAAGAACTCCTCAAATGGAACAGGCAACAGTTCAATTCCAACGAGGTCATGCTCCTTTTTAACTTTCACATCCAAAGTACTCCTCCCCCCAGAGTCTCTGCAGATTTTCAAGTACCAATCATGCAATCTTCGCATCATCGTTGATAGAGATCTTTCATCTTTGACGAGAGGCTTCCCGTACTCTTATCTTTGTATCTACACCTCCATGAAATCATAATGTACATCGTCGGGCAGGTTATCGCCACGATTGCTATAACCGGGCACCATCCTCGGATCATTAGCGACGTTGTCAATAGGCACCTTGAGCGGGGGGTACGATTGCTTCGCTTGTTCGCTGAGCTGGGCAATTTGTTTCCCAGCTCGTCGTTCTTTCGGCCTTTGATCACTGACGGTACTTCCCGACCGCTCTGCTTCGGCAAATTCCTTTCCAATAATGCGCTCATAGTTTCCTTTCGGCAGAGACTTGGGTGGTTTTGTTAGGGCAGCCAGAGTGCGCTTCGCTTTCACCGGATCTACCTTCTCCTCCGGAGGTGGATGTTTCTTTGCTTTCACCCCTTCAAAGAAGTTCCTCACTTCTTCTCGTGCGATCTCGGCGTTCTCCTCCGGGGTCCTCTCGTATGGTAATTTCTCTGGAGTGTTCATAGCAGGACCGAATCTGTATTTCCTCCCGCCTCTGGTTGTACTGCTAGACGCCGGCAGAGCAGACGGAGCGATTGTCTTCTTTACTTGCTTATGAGGCGGAGGAGAAGGACTACGACGCGCCGGAGCAGCCAGAGCAGCGGCAGGTCTCTTCCGCCCTTACTGACGAGGCGGAGAAGGAGGAGGCTGGCTGCTCGGGCGCATCGGCGCAGGCGGAGAAGGAGGCGGAGTGCCGCCACATGCTGGAGAAGGAGCCGGTCGAGTGCCCTGATCGTCACTCGCCGGAGGAGGACGCGGTGGAGGAGGCGGAGTGCCCTCACTTGTCGGAGGAGGAGGCGGTGGAGGAGGCGGAGTGCCCTGACTTGCCGGAGGAGGAGGAGGAGGCGGAGGCGTCCAGTTCGGAAGGTTGATGAGCTCCTCCCGCCATAGGCATGGAGTCTTTAGAGCAGACCCCAGCCTAGTCTCCCCTTCATCGGTAGGGTGGTCAAGCTGGAGGTCCTCAAATCCCTCAGTTATTTCATCCACCATCACCCTAGCATATCCTTCTAGAATCGGCCGGCAGTGAAAAGTTGTGCCGGGTTTAGTAGGATAAACAGAGCCAACAGCCGCCTTGACCTTCAAATTCATCCATTGCGTCATAAGGTGGCAATTTTGAGACTCCGTGATAGCATCCACGGGATAGCTGGCAGGAGCCGTCAAGGCATGCTCCGGCTGAAGCAGCTCGGTGGAAGCCATGCTGCTTCTCCGCTAAGATGGCGGGGTAGCTTCAGGGGAAGCTTCGGCAGTTCATTTGTTGCGATTTGCCTCTTGTTCCTCTATCGCTTGTACCCTTGCTTGCAGCGCCTGCATTTGGTTCTGCTACACTTTTTTCCTCCTCTCCTGGCATTTTTAACCGCCTGCGTCCGAAAACCCAACCTTCCACGGAATGGAGCCTGGCGTGCCTCGTGTCCGTCCAGGGTGCTCAGGATTCCCGAGGGCCATTGTGAGCTCATTGTTCTCTCTGTTTGTAACGAATGTCCCTTGCTGCGCTGCTTCGATATACTGCTGAAGCTTCTTGACTGGTATGTCCATTTGATCGTTCGTCCAAATGCACTTCCCTGATACAGGGTCCATGGTTCCAGTAGGCCCAAAGAACCAAGTCCGGTAACGGTCTGGCCAGTTAATTGTCTCTGGTTCGATCCCTTTATCAACCAGATCATTCTCAGTGTTGGCCCACATAGGCCGGGCTACGAGGTAGCCACCTGACCCCGTGCGATGGTGATGCTTCTTCTTCACAGCATTTTGCTTGTTTGTTGCTGACATCTTCTTACTCTTTTCTGATGTCTTGTGGGCCACAAATGCGGGCCAGTGATCTCTGATCTTCTCATATCTGCCCTTGAATTCTGGTGTCTCATTATTTTCGACAAACTTATTCAGCTCTTTCTTCCACCTCCTGAATAGTTCTGCCATCCTCTTAAGAGCAAAAGACTTGATTAATTGCTCTTTAACTAGCTTCTCTGGATCATCCTCTAGCGGTAGGGTGAAATTTGACTTCAGCTCAGTCCAAAGATCATTTTTCTGCATATCATTTACATAAGACACCTCAGGGTCTTCTGTAGCCGGCTTTAACCATTGTTGGATGCTGATCGGGATCTTGTCCCTAACCAAAACCCCGCACTGAGCAACAAATGCGCTCTTTGTCCGGAGGGGTTCAATCGGTTGGCCGTCGGGCGCGATTGCTATGATCTCAAACTTTTCATCCGAGCTCAACTTTTTCTTCGAGCCTCGTCTCTTTACCGAAGTTGTGCTCGATTCGGAGGGCTAGAAAAAAGAACAAAGACTTAATTAATATGTGTACATACCAAAACAATGAATGCATCAATTAGCTTGTCAGCAGAAGCTTAACTAATATATATACCTGGCCGGACTTGGTTCGGTCACCGGAGACGTCATCACGATCTCCTTCGGGCACTGACATTGGGTCACCGGAGCCATCCTCACGGTCTCCTTCTTGCACCGACATTAGGTCACCGGAGCCATCATAATCATAGCCAGCTGCTTCCAGACCATCGGTGTCGTTGAGATACGAGCAAACGACATCACTTCCTTGTGCGATTATGTCCCCCAACAACTCTTCTTGTACTTCATCTCGGGCGGTGTCCATAGTTTCTACAAATATTGACAACATGGCAATTATTCTTCAAACATGACAGATGGATATATTAGTGGCAAACATAGAACTAATATTAATTAGTGGCCTCGACGCTGCTTCTCTAGGATTTGGGGTGGCCTCGACAACGCTTCAAGGATAAAAAAAGAAGAGGAAGAAGAAAAAAAGAGGAGAAGAAAGAATAGAGGAGTAAGAACTCCTCTATTCTTTCTTCTCCTCTTTTTTTTCTTCTTCTTCTCTTCTTCTCTTTTTTTCTTCTTCTTCCTCTTTATTTTATCGGGAACGAGGGTCATCAAGGGTCAGGGTCGCCGAGCGATAGAGGAAACCCTAAATAGAAAGTATCGTCGGTGTGAGATACATGTGTTCTTCTCCTTTTTTTTCTTCTTCTTCTCTTCTTCTCTTTTTTTTCTTCTTCCTCTTCTTTTTTTATCCTCTTCTACCTCTCATGTTCGAGAGGATCACCGAGGGGTCGGGAGGTTGCCTAGTGTCAAAGGATTCAACAAAACCTTGTCTTCATCATTAGGCGAAAGTAACATGTGCATGATGGTACGAAGCTCTCCAAAGTTATTTTGGAACGGAGTCCTAGAAAGGATAATTCGCTTTTTGGTACAAAGTTCAGCAAGAACCTTCCAAATATCGTGATTTGGAAGGCCTTTGCTGAAATTCATACAAAAAGGCAAATTATCCTATCCGAGACACCATTCCAAAATAACTTTGGAGGACTTCGTCATGCCCTGATTACTTCTGGCTAATGATGGAGCCATGGATTTCTTCAATACTTTGACACTAGGAAATCTCTCTCTCGACCCCTCGGTGATCCTCGACCCCTCAAACCCTCGACGATCGTGGAATCCTCGACCCCTCGGCGATCCTCTTCTTCCTCTCATGTTCGAGAGGATCGCCGAGGGGTTGGGAGGTTGCCTAGTGTCAAAGGATTCAACAAAACCATGTCTTCATCATTAGGCGAAAGTAACAGGTGCATGATGGTACGAAGCTCTCCAAAGTTATTTTGGAACGGAGTCCTAGATAGGATAATTCGCTTTTTGGTACAAAGTTCAGCAAGAACCATCCAAACATCGTTATTTGGAAGGGCTTTGCTGAAATTCATACAAAAAGGCAAATTATCCTATCCGGGACACCATTCCAAAATAACTTTGGAGGACTTCGCCATGCCCTGGTTACTTCTGGCTAATGATGAAGCCATGGATTTCTTCAATACTTTGACACTAGGAAATCTCTCTCTCGACCCCTCGGCGATCCTCGACCCCTCGAACACTCAACGACCCTGGAACCCTCGACCCCTCGGTGGTCCTCTTCTTCCTCTCATGTTCGAGAGGATCGCCGAGGGGTCGGGAGGTTGCCTAGTGTCAAAGGATTCAACAAAACCATGTCTTCATCATTAGGCGAAAGTAACAGGTGCATGATGGTACGAAGCTCTCCAAAGTTATTTTGGAACGGAGTCCTAGATAGGATAATTCGCTTTTTGGTACAAAGTTCAGCAAGAACCATCCAAACATCGTTATTTGGAAGGGCTTTGCTGAAATTCATACAAAAAGGCAAATTATCCTATCCGGGACACCATTCCAAAATAACTTTGGAGGACTTCGCCATGCCCTGGTTACTTCTGGCTAATGATGAAGCCATGGATTTCTTCAATACTTTGACACTAGGAAATCTCTCTCTCGACCCCTCGGCGATCCTCGACCCCTCGAACACTCAACGACCCTGGAACCCTCGACCCCTCGGTGGTCCTCTTCTTCCTCTCATGTTCGAGAGGATCGCCGAGGGGTCGGGAGGTTGCCTAGTGTCAAAGGATTCAACAAAACCATGTCTTCATCATTAGGCGAAAGTAACAGGTGCATGATGGTACGAAGCTCTCCAAAGTTATTTTGGAACGGAGTCCTAGATAGGATAATTCGCTTTTTGGTACAAAGTTCAGCAAGAACCTTCCAAATATCATTATTTGGAAGGCCTTTGCTGAAATTCATACAAAAAGGCAAATTATCCTATCCGGGACACCATTTCAAAATAACTTTGGAGGACTTCGTCATGCCCTGGTTACTTCCGGCTAATGATGAAGCCATGGATTTCTTCAATACTTTGACACTACGAAACCTCTCTCGACCCCTCGGCGATCCTTGACCCCTCAAACCCTCGACGACCCTGGAACCCTCGACCCCTAGACGACCCTGGAACCCTCGACCCTCGATCCCTCGACCCTATAGAACCCTGGAACCCTCGACCCTGAAACCCTCGACCCTTGACCCCTTAACGACCCTCGACCCTCTACCCTAGTTCCCGACCCTCGACCCCTCGGTGATCCTCGACACCCTCGTTCCCGATAAAAATTAAGAAGAAGAAGAAGAAGAAGAAGAAGAAGAAGAAGAAGAAGAAGAAGAAAAAAGAGGAGAAGAAGAAAGGAATAGCTAGAGGAGAAGATCGAAGAAAAAAAAGAAGAAAAAAAGAGGAGAAGAAGAAAGGAATAGTGGAGAAGAAGAAAAAATAGAATATATTCTATTTTCTCTTCTTCTCCACTATTCCTTTCTTCTTCTCCTCTTCTTTTTCTTCTTTTTTCTTCTTCTTATTTATTTCTCCTCTTCTTCCTCTCCTCTTCTTCTTTCTAAGTCATGCTTATATACACAGAGGATTGGTCCCGATTCGTACCCCTCTCGACCCCTCGTCTCTCTCTCGACCCCTCGACGACCCTCGTCCCTGATAACATTTTTCTCCCCTCGACCCCTCTCGACCTCTCGTCCCCCTCTCGACCTCTCGTCCCCCTCTCGACCCCTCATCATCATCTATCACCCCCTCGTTTTCTTTAGCATATATCCATGAACAAAAAAATAATTCATATATAGAAACAATGCTATATGAACATACATACATACATATGAGCATATACAGAGAGCATATACATAGCCAAATCCATATACAGAGAGCATATACATACATACGTACATACATATGAGCATATACATACATACATAGCCAAATCCAAATACGTATGAGCATATACATACACATATGAAAAAATTTATCAGACACAGATAGCAGCGGCGGCGGCGATGGTCAGAGCGACAGGGATCGATGGGAAGGGGCGGGGAGCTCACTGGGGGCGCGACAGGGAGGAGGCCGGGGACGGGGAGGAGGCCGGTGACGCGGCGCGGGGCGACGGGGAGGGGGCCGGAGATGGCGCATGCAGCGACGAGGAGGAGGCCGGCGACGGCGCACACAACGACGGGGAGAAGGCCTGCGGCGGCGCGGGGCGACGGCGACGGGGAGCGGGTGACGACGGGCTCAGGGCGGCGACGACGACGAACGGCCTAGCGGCGTCGGGGGCGAATGGGAGCGGTTGGCGAAATTTTCACAAGTGCTACCTTATATACCCAGAGCAATGGTCCCGGTTCGTGGCACGAACCGGTACCAATGCACACCTATGGTCCCGGTTCGTGCCACCAACCGGGACCTTAGGTCTCTTTTCAGCAGCCGAAAGGGCGGGAAGCAGAGGCCTATGGTCCCGGTTGGTGGCACCAACCAGGACTAAAGGGGGGGATTGGCCACGGTTGGTTCCACGAATCATGACCAATGCCCCCTTTAGTCCCGGTTGGTGCCACCAACCGGGACCAATGGCCTTGTGCTGCCCCGCACCCAAAAGTTTCGTCCCACCTCGCTAGTTGAGAGGGCTCGGGAGTGGTTTATAAGCGCTGCTGCGCCCACCCTCCCGAGCTCCTCTCAACTGCAGGCTTTCGGGCCTAATCTGTCACTGCAATGCCTGTGGGCCTACTGGGCCTGCTGCGGGCCTGAATCCTGGCCCATGATAGGGTTTCTAGTCGTTCAGGCCGTGGTGGCCCAGTAGGTGGCATTTTTTTTGTTGCTTTATTTATTTTCTTTTGTTTTTCGCTTTATTTTTTAATTCTTTATGCTTTTAGTTTTAGAAAAATTATAAACTTTTTGTTAATGCCATTAGTTTTCAAATTTGAAAACACTTTTTTAGTTTTTCTGTTGCTTTATTTATTTTATTTTGTGATTAACTTTACTATAAAAATAGTTTTTTCCTGTTTTTTTATTTGTTTTTTGCATTATTTATCTTCTTTTGTTTTTTGATTTAAATTTTTATTCTGTTTGCTTTTAGATTAGCAAAATTATAAACTTTCTATTAGTGCCATTAGTTTTAGAAAAATTATAAACTTTCTGTTAGTGCCATTAGTTTTCAAATTTGAAAACACTTTTTTAGTTTTTTTTGTTTTCTTTGTTGCTTTATTTATTTTATTTTGTGATTAACTTTACTATAAAAATAGTTTTTTCCTGTTTATTGATTTGTTTTTTGCATTATTTATTTTCTTTTGTTTTTTGCTTTAATTTTTAATTCTGTTTGCTTTTAGGTTAGAAAAATTATAAACTTTCCATTAGTGCCATTAGTTTTAGAAAAATTATAAACTTTCTGTTAGTGTCATTAGTTTTCAAAATTGAATAGTTAAAATTTGAATTCTTTGAAAATTGTTTGAATCACAAGTTTGTGATTAACTTACTAAAAAAATGAGAATAGATGCGCTTATAGAGAAAACTTGATGCACTTCGTGTACAAAATGGACAATCACTTTCGAAGTATCAAAGTTTCGGACAATAACTGCGCCACATCATTGGCTAGGACGAATGGTTCGTCTGTGTACCCATGATTGTTTAGATCCACTGTTGTCATACCGTACTATGGGTCTACCTGTACCCCGCCTCCTGACATATTGATCCATTTGCCTCAACACATAAAACCTTGAACCATAAGACATGAAAGCATTTCAAATGAACTCTGAAAAAGTTGAAAGTTGGGATGGTATCATAATTTCACCCACATAGCATGTGCATGTACAAAACGGACAATGGTAGCATGTTTGTGTGTTACAAAGTTGGCATGGTATCATCATAATAGTTGCGGGAGAAAGTCTTCACGTTTTCTTCGCTTGTGTCATTTGCTTATTGCGCCGTAACCATGGATAATCTTCATTGTTTATCAGGATGCTTGGGTCAGCCTTGACATTGAAGGGAGGAATTTCATGAAACTTTTCATAATCTTCAGACATGTCTGTCTTGCCGTCCACTCCCAGGATGTCCCTTTTTCCTGAAAGAACTATATGGTGCTTTGGCTCATCGTATGATGTATTCGCTTCCTTATCTTTTCTTTTTCTCGGTTTGGTAGACATGTCCTTCACATAGATAACCTGTGCCACATCATTGGCTAGGACGAACGGTTCGTCAGTGTACCCAAGATTCTTCAGATCCACTATTGTCATTCCATACTGTGGGTCTACCTGTACCCCGCCGCCTAACAGATTGACCCATTTGCACTTAAACAAAGGGACATTAAAATCAGGTCCGTAGTCAAGTTCCCATATGTCCACTATGTAACCATATATGTGTCCTTTCCGCTCTCGGTTGCTGCATCAAAGCGGACACCGCTGTTTTCGTTAGTGCTCTTTTGATCTTGGGCGATCGTGTAAAATGTATTCCCATTTATCTCGTATCCTTTGTAAGTCAATACAGTCAAAGATGGTCCCCTGGACAACAAGTACAACTCATCACAAACAGTGTTGTCACCTCTGAGACGTGTTTCCAACCAACTGCTGAAAGTCCTGATGTGTTCACATGTAATCCAGTCGTCGCACTGCTCCGGGTGTTTGGAGCGCAGACTGTTCTTGTGTTCATCGACATACGGGGTCACCAAGGTAGAGTTTTGTAGAACTGTGTAGTGTGCTTGAGACCAAGAATATCCGTCCCTGCATATTATTGAGTCTCTTCCAAGAGTGCCTTTTCCAGTCAGTCTCCCCTCATACCTCGATTTAGGGAGACCTATCTTCTTAAGGCCAGGAATGAAGTCAACACAAAACCCGATAACATCCTCTGTTTGATGGCCCATGGAGATGCTTCCTTCTGGCCTAGCACGGTTACGGACATATTTCTTTAGGACTCCCATGAACCTCTCAAAGGGGAACATATTGTGTAGAAATACGGGCCCAGGATGACAATCTCATTGACTAGATGAACTAGGACTTGCGTCATGATATTGAAGAAGGATGGTGGGAACACTAGCTCGAAACTGACAAGACATTGCGCCACATCACTCTTAGCCTTGGTACGATTTCTGGATCGATCACATTCTGAGAGATTGCATTGAGGAATGCACATAGCTTCACAATGGCTAATCGGACGTTTCTGGTAGAAGCCCCCTCAATGCAACCGGAAGCAGTTGCGTCATAATCACGTGGCAGTCATGAGACTTTAGGTTCTGAAACTTTTTCTCTGGCATATTTACATTCCCTTTATATTCGACGAGAAGCCAGTCGTGACCTTCATACTGAGTAGGCACTCAAAGAAGATTTCTTTCTCTTCTTTCGTAAGAGCGTAGCTGGCAGGACCTTTATACTGCTTCGGAGGCATGCCGTCTTTTTTGGGCAAACATTGCAGGTCCTCCCGTGCGTCAGGTGTATCTTTTGTCTTCCCATACACGCCCAAGAAGCCTAGCAGGTTCATGCAAAGGTTCTTCGTCATGTGCATCACGTCGATTGAGGAGTGGACCTCTAGGTCTTTCCAGTAGGGTAGGTCCCAAAATATAGATTTCTTCTTCCACATGGGTGCGTGTCCCTCAGCGTCATTCGGAACAGCTAGTCCACCGGGACCCTTTCCAAAGATTACGTAGTGTAAATCATTGACCATAGCAAGCACGTGATCACCGGTGCGCATGGCGGGCTTCTTCCGGTGATCTGCCTCGCCTTTGAAATGCTTGCCTTTTTTGGACATTGATGGTTGGTCGGATGAAATCGACGATGGCCCAGGTACACATTCTTCCTGCATTTGTCCAGGTATATACTTTCAGTGCGTGCATGCGTGGTATCCTTTGTTTGTCTGTCCTGAAAGGTTACTGAGAGCAGGCCAATCATTGATGGTCACGAACAGCAACGCCTTAAGGTTAAATTCCTCTTGTCTGTGCTCATCCCACGTACGTACACCATTTTCATTCCATAGCTGTAAAAGTTCTTCAACTAATGGCCTTAGGTACACATCAATTTCGTTGCCGGGTTGCTTAGGACCTTGGATGAGAACTAGCATCATAATGAACTTCCGCTTCATGCACATCCAAGGAGGAAGGTTATACATACATAGAGTCACGGGCCAGGTGCTGTGATTGCTGCTCTGCTCCCCGAAAGGATTAATGCCATCCGCGCTTAAAGCAAACCATACATTCCTTGGGTCCTTTGCAAACTCATCCCAGTACTTTCTCTCGATTTTTCTCCACTGCGACCCATCAGCGGGTGCTCTCAACTTCCCATCTTTCTTTCGGTTCTCACTGTGCCATTGCATCAACTTGGCATGCTCTTCATTTCTGAACAAACGTTTCAACCGTGGTATTATAGGAGCATACCACATCACCTTCGCAGGAACCCTCTTCCTGGGGGGCTCGCCGTCAACATCACCAGGGTCATCTCGTTTGATCTTATACCGCAATGCACCGCATACCGGGCATGCGTTCAGATCCTTGTATGCACCGCGGTAGAGGATGCAGTCATTAGGGCATGCATGTATCTTCTCCACCTCCAATCCTAGAGGGCATACGACCTTCTTTGCTGCGTATGTACTGTCGGGCAATTCGTTATCCTTTGGAAGCTTCTTCTTCAATATTTTCAGTAGCTTCTCAAATCCTTTGTCAGCCACAGCATTCTCTGCCTTCCACTGCAGCAATTCTAGTATGGTACCGAGCTTTGTGTTGCCATCTTCGCAATTGGGGTATAACCCTTTTTTTGATCCTCTAACATGCGATCAAACTTCAGCTTCTCCTTTTGACTTTCGCATTGCGTCCTTGCATCGACAATGACCCGGTGGAGATCATCATCATCGGGCACATCGTCTGGTTCCTCTTGATCTTCAGCAGCTTCACCCATGGCAGCATCATTGGGCACATCGTCTGGTTCCTCTTGATATTCACCAGCTCCCCCCGTTGCAGCATCACTGTATTCAGGGGGCACATAGTTGTCATCGTAGTCTTCTTCTTCGCCATCTTCCATCATAACCCCTATTTCTCTGTGCCTCGTCCAAACATTATAGTGTGGCATGAAACCCTTGTAAAGCAGGTGGGAGTGAAGGATTTTCCGGTTAGAGTAAGACCTCGTATTCCCACATTCAGTGCATGGACAACACATAAAACCATTTTGCTTGTTTGCCTCAGCCGCATCGAGAAACTCATGCACGCCCTTAATGTACTCGCGAGTGTGTATGTCACCGTACATCCATTGCCGGTTCATCTGCGTGCATTATATATAATTAAGTGTCCAAATTAATAGAAGTCCATCATCACATTAAAACCAAAGTGCATACATAGTTCTCATCTAACAACATATAGCTTTCCAGATCATCTAATTAATTAAACCATACATTGAAACTATGTAAAACATTTCAATGCGAAAACAAATGCGATCATAATCGCAACCAAGGTAACAATTGATCCAACGGCATAATGATACCAAGCCTCGGTATGAATGGCATATTTTCTAATCTTTCTAATCTTCAAGCGCATTGCATCCATCTTGATCTTGTGATCATCAACGACATCCGCAACATGCAACTCCAATATCATCTTCTCCTCCTCAATTTTTTTTAATTTTTCCTTCAACAAATTGTTTTCTTCTTCAACTAAATTTAACCTCTCGACAATAGGGTCGGTTGGCATTTCTGATTCACATACATCCTAGATAAATAAAATCTATGTCACGTTGGTCGGCATAATTTTCATAAACAATAAATGAACCAATAGTTATAAAGATAATATACATACCACATCTGAATCATAGACAGGACGAGGGCCGACGGGGGCGGATACCAAAACCATCGCACTATATAAGATGCAATAATAAAAGTAAGAAAATGATACAAGTATCTATCTAAACGTACAAGTAAGAATATTTTTCCTTTCAGAAAGAAGATAAGAACAAGAGGCTCACCACGGTGGTGTCGGTGATGAGATCGGCGCGGGTGATCGACGGCGGTGAAGACGGGGGTGGGGCGTGATGGACCGCTAAATCTAGACAAATCTCGAGGAAAATGGAGCTTGGAGGTCGAGCTTCGAGGGAAGAAAGCTTAACTAGTGTGGCTCGGGCATTTCATCGAACACCTCATGTGCATAGGAGGTGAGCTAGAGCACCACAAAGCCCTCCCCTCGCCGGCTAGAGAAAAACAGAACACTGGAGTGCTCTGCTCGCGGGCGAGGGTATATATAGGCACCTCATTGGTCCCGGTTCGTGGCATGAACCGGGACGAAAGGGGGGCCTTTGGTCCCTATTCAGCCACCAACCGGGACCAATGATGGTGGGCCAGGAGTGAGGCCCATTGGTTCCGGTTCATCCCACCAACCGGGACCAAAAGGTCCAGATGAAACGGGACCAATGGCCCACGTGGCTCGGCCGGCCCCCTGGGCTCACGAACCGGGACCAATGCCCCCATTGGTCCCGGTTCTGGACTGAACCGGGACTAATGGGCTGACCCGGCCTGGACCAAAGCCCTGTTTTCTACTAGTGATGGATGGATGGATGGGTGGACGGTGGGAGTGCTGGGAATGAATGGCAGGATGTTTGCCATGTCATCAATCCATGGCACAAATGATTCCACCAATGAGAATTAAGCATATGCAAATTGTGTGTTTTTCCTTTCGTTTCTCTTATATTTTTTATCCTCCAATTCTGGGTAAAGACTCAACATATTACCCTCTTATAGTTTGTTCAAATGACCCAATATTTTTCAAATGGCCTCTTATTTTCGGTAAACAATGTTACCGAATAGATTTTTTATTTTCATTGCACGATTTTTTTTTCTAATTCCGAAGTGCCAAAGATGGGCTTTTTTAAGAACCTACCAAATATTTTTCGAAAAATTGTACCAAAACAATTTTAAAAAATATTAGACCACATTTTATGTACAGATAACCAAATGGTTGCATGTGAAAAGCTTTCGATATACCTCTTATCAAAAAGACATATTATCGCTGTTTAAGGAGGAACTAAGGTCAAATTTGAACTACAAGTGCTTTATAGTTTGATCTTTTTTCCCAAAAATCATTTCTAGACAGGAAAGTAGTTACTTCATGAGAGATTCACCAGGAGTTTTGCATTATTAAGCCCCTACCTACTAACGGTCATGCCCGTGGTTTTGACCCCATTTTGAAAATATGAAATTCAAAAAAATCAAAAAAAAATTGGAAACCTTCGTATTGTGTCATTATTTGTGACCTAATTTCTAGGAAAAATAAAAAATTTGAAATACGACAAATATCTCAAAAACGTGTTCTCATAAAAGAGCTATCATGTATGAAGATTCATGACTTTTAAGCCAAATAACCAATGTTATGTCTACATTCATGGCATGGTTTGTTAATGATCTCATATTGTGCACAAGGGTGCATATTGGAATGGCAAACAATGTTGTCAAAGTGAGTTTTCATTTTTTTTTGGCATACAAAATTCATTTTTCATTCTCCGGGTGCCCAAAATGTTTTTTCTATGAAGAACCTACCGTATATTTGTTTTAAAATGGCACCACTTCATTTTCAATATTAAACCGCATTTTACATACAATTGATCAAATGATTGCATGCCAAATGATTTCGATCCACCTCTCGTCATTGGTGACATGTTTGATCAGTCGTTTTGAAGCATTATGAATTAGTAGCCATGACCATTTAAATTGCTCGTAATCGGCTTGGCGGGTACCACATGTCAGGTCTGAGGCAATGTTGAGGTGGTTTGACATGTGAACACGCCACATCGACAAAACTGGTGACGTGTCTGACCAGTCATTTTGAAGCATTGTGAATCAGTAGTCATGACCATTTAAATTGGTCAAGATATACTAAAATGAAAGGTGTAGATCAGTGTTGTCTATGTTATGACCATTTAAGATAATACAATTACGACCTTCTTGACGAAAATGGTCATGATGATTTAGAGTTTCGACCCCCCCCAAACGGCTTACGACCATCTGCTGCACAATGGTCATAGATTTATGACCAATTCACCCGCGATCACTACGAGAAGGTCACAATTAAGCATATTTCTTGTAGTGCGAGATGACCCCAAGGTCCTGTCTTGATAAAGACAGTGAGTTGAAGCTACTCACTAGCAGGTGTGAGACAACCTCTATGCAGTGGCTGCCTCAATCAGTTCGACTTCTTCAGTCTCAACTTAAAGCGGAAAGGCTTGCTTCAGCTCAGCTCCTACTTGAAGTCAAAGATGCAATGAGGATGTCAGAGGACTACCGTGCGCACCATCATGCCTTAAATCTAGTGTTGATGCATCTATCGTTGACACAACTGAGGTCTACTCAGCTTCTTCAGCTGTTTGGGGGGGGCGACCTAGCCAGGCCTAGTGCCTTCTGAAGTGCTCTCAGTTTTGTATATTCTTTTGTCGGCACGTTTATTTGCACTGGTGGCGAACTTTGATGCCTAGTGGATGTAATATGTGTGATAGCCGTGATAGCCTAGCATAAGTTGCTTGCTTATTTATTTCCTTGTTGTCTTGTTTATTTGTTTGCTTCTAGTCATTGCAATTCTTTTTCCGCGGTTTGCTAGTGGCTGCATTAACCTATTTTTTAAAACTAGGCCACAATAACCATGGGCTAATATTTACTGTAGTGACACTGGGCCTCCTACGGGCCTTAGAAACAGTGGGCCTTCTACGGGCCATAGAAACAATGGGCCTTCTACAGGCCGTAGAAACAATGGGCCTTCTACGGGCCGTATCATCAATGGGCCTTATACGGGCAGGCCGCATTATGGCCGTAAACGGGCTAGAGTTGGAATCGTCCGTTCATGGGCCGACCATAACGGGCCATCGTTAATAGGTCATATTTGATGACGCTATGAAAACGGCCCAATGTATTAACGGACCACAAACGGGTCGACTGTAACCACGGGCTGAATTTGGCCCACAAGCAGAAAATGACAGTAATGGGCCATAAGTAAACGAATGCTGGAAATAAGCCCAAGAATAAATGGGCTCTGAGAAGGCCGAAAGATAAAATGGGTTGGAAACGGCCCAACGGAATAACGGGCTGTTAATGGGTATAAAGTGATACGCTGTTCATCATGGGCTAGTTTCACCACGGGTCGTTAATGGGTGTAAAGTGATACACTGTTCATTACGGGCCAGTTTCACCACGGGCCGTTAGTAGGCCAAGAGTTACATAGGGCCTCATATGGTACGAAAGACGTCATGGGCCATACATGGGCCAGAAGTGAAAACGGGCTGGAATCATATTGGATGGCCCAGATGACGCTATTGGGCCTAATTCGGATAGGGTGTAACGGGCCTTGGGTTAGCGGGCTGTAAATGGGCTATATTCGAACAGGCCGTTAACGCGCTTTCCATGGGTCGGCCCGCCAGCATTTCACCAAGTCAAACGGGCCGGCCTTTACACAGGAATGGGCCTCTGTTGGGCCGTGCCACGTGTCGACGTATCATACGCGCCTATCTGACCCAGTAACGAGCTGACACGTGTTTCGTCCGGCCAATAAGAATTTTACACATGGAAATTTCCCATGGGTCGGGGCTGTTAACGGGTTATCGGATCCAAAACCCAACCCGATAGCTTAACGGTGTTCTGTTACGGTGGATGCCACGTATCGGTCACCCTTGACGAAAGCACTTCTGTGACGCGTGATTTATCATCATGGAAGTGGACACTTCCGTGATGATAATTTTGGTAATGTCATGGAACACTTCTACGACAGCACAGGTATGACTATCTTGATTCTATCATAAATTTGTCATGGATGTACATGCATGACAAAAAAAGCAACCTACTGTGACAAACACGTATCATCATGAAAGTGTACTTTTTTGTAGTGATAGATGGTTATTTCCTCTCTTATTGGAACAAGGAAAAGCGGTGCGCTCAAGAAAAGAAGAGTACATTAATGTTTTCTTATCTCTTGAGTCCTTAGGTCAGCCGCACTATTAAGAGGGGGTGCATCATAAAAACATCCGGGGAATCAACTTACCTTCTCACATTGATCTAAAAATCCTAGTGCCAAGTCTCTGTTCAGGTCGGAACTTCTGGGGACCGGAATGTTCGGGCGGGGTCCAGGAAGCTTCCGAGGTACCCAAAGAAGCTGCACTTTTCGTGCGATCTCTCTGTGTAGCCCGGAACCTCGCCGGAACCTAGACGGAACTTCCGTCACCCGGAACTTCCGGGGACCGGAACTTCCGTCCCCTGTGTCAGCAGCTTCTGGGGTACTACTGAGTGGTGCAAACCTTCTGTGTAGCCCGGAACCTGTCCGGAACTTGGCCGGAACATCCGGGGTCCGGAACTTCCGTCTGTAGCCGGAACTTTTGGGCTGCGCAGAAATCTGCCTCCAACGGCCAGATTTCATCCCTACCTACAAATAGTCTTCTTCTTCCTCACGAAGGGGTGGACAACTCCATTTCTCTCACCTCCATTTTCAGAGCTCAATTTCTTGGAGATCTCCCTCCTTAGCCAACCAAAGCTCTTGATCTTTTGAGAAGTAAAGGAGAAGTGCTCGATCTACACATTCACCAAAGCGAAAGTTGATTCCCCCTTGTTTTTGTGTTGCGTCTTGTTACTCTTGGAGGTTGGAGACCCCTAGGCGGTAGGAGTGCTCTGGTGAGAAATCGACCATTGTGATTTCCCCCTGGAAGTTTGTGAGGGTTTGGAGACTACCCCAAGGTCTACCACTAGTGGTTGAGAAACGCCTTTGCGGTGTTGTCTCAAGGAGAGAATAGGGTGAGCCTTCGTGGCCTTGGTGTGCCTTCATGGTAACATCCACCTCTCTAAACAATGATGTAGCTTGCCTCCAAGGAAGTGAACGTCGGCATACATCCTCGTCTCTCGGAGTTGCGGTTATTCCTAACCCTAACTCTCTACTTGTGGTTACTTGTCTCTTAGCACTTACTTATATATCATCTTGTGCTTGCTTACTCATATATATATTTGTGTCACTTGTTTATCTTGCTTAGCTCATTAGTATCATACTTGCAATTGTTAGGCTCACTTTCATTTTCCGCATTATTGCCTAAAATTTCTTAGTAACAATTAAAATTTGTAATTGTACCTATTCACCCCCCCCCCTCTAGGTCCATCTCGATCCTTTCAATGGTGTGGGGTGAATATTCTCGTGTGTGCTTGTTTGCTCTATCACTAAATAGTTTTTATTTTGTGCTCTTGTTTTCTATCTTTAGTTATGTAGGAAACACAAAATACCAAAAAAAATTAGGTGTACCTACTACACCAATGGTTGAAGAACCACTCAAAATCTATCACACTCCTGAAGCTTTTTACTTGGATCATCTTCGATCCCTATGTGCTCGTGCTGAAACCCCAACTTGCTTAGTGGAGGGAAAATCTTTAGATGAGCATGCTTGTTATGTGCGACAC
This sequence comes from Triticum urartu, assembly GCF_003073215.2. NCBI lineage: Eukaryota > Viridiplantae > Streptophyta > Magnoliopsida > Poales > Poaceae > Triticum > Triticum urartu. The sequence goes on from NC_053026.1 coordinate 18,323,881, forward strand.
AGCTTATCTCAAAAAGGGTAACTTTTAGGGGATCAAATTCATCGTTTGCAATGTTATGCTTGGAATTTATGTGAATATATGATTTTACTTGTTGTTCTGAAGACCCTAAGAAACACCTTCCCTACCAATGTGAGTTTAGTGATAATGGAATCGTATCTTCGTATCCTAAGGGTGTTTATAATTACTATGATGTTCAACAAATTGAAGAATTTGTTGCTTTTAAGGGTGCTTATGAAATTGCTTCATTGATTGGAAAGTATGATGCTACACTTTACAAATCTGAAAATTTGCCATACTTAAATATTGTTATGATAATTATGCTTCTAATGCCTATGCTAAACCATATATTGAGGACTCCTCCGTTGCCCAAGAAGAAATTAATATTTTGCAGGAGTCTATGGAAGAAGAAATTGATGAAACTGTGAGCTCATTGGATGAAAAATATGATGAGGAGAGCGAAGAACAAAAAGAGGAAGATCGGATTAGCTACCCGTGCCCACCTTCTAATGAGAGTAACACTAGTGCAGAACCGGGCTTTAGCGCCGGTTCGTAAGGGCCTTTAGTGTCGGTTCCACAACCGCCACTAAAGAGTGGGGACTAAAGGTCCCCCCCTTGGTACTGGTTCATCACGAACCGGCACTAAAGTGCCACCACGTGGCACGAGCCAGGCCCGGGTGTGTGTAGGACATTAGTACCGGTTGGTAACACCAACCGGCACTAAATGTTTGGGGTGGTTTTGGTTTTATTTTTTATTTTTCCGTTAATTTTGTGTTTTCCATTTAATTCTTTTTTGTTTGCTGGTATTTTATGATACTACGTATTGTACACGTTATGCATATATATAGATAGATTTTCTCGTAGAACCGATCAAATATATAACTAGAAAATTCAATTAAGTAATTAAATAATTGCCGTACGTAACAACCTACAACAATCTACTAATTTCTTGGCCGCGTGCATGCACGTCACTTGAATGGATAAGTGCATGGTAGGTCCACTCTATACTCCTTGAAAAATCAGACTATCCTACTTCGGAATGAGTATATGGTATATGTATATTATCCATTAAGAATATAGGAGCGTGTACTTTCTTTCTGTATGACATATTTTTTTCAATTTCTCTAAACTTACTATGGTGTGTTTGTACATGACGTGCAAATTAATAAATGTAGACCCTTCATAAGCGAGGGAGCATATTCACTCAACAAGGGAGAGAAAATTCAGAAATATTTTTTCATACAAAGTTGTATGGAGTATATGTACATGCAAAATGTAGTACGAAGTTTTAAAATAGTATGGAGTATATGATATTTTTACAAAGACTGGACCATATCCACGCATGAATAATAAGTATATGTATATGAACTTTTTATTGAGTATCGAGAATACAGAATAACCTTTTAGGGTCTATATACTGTAGTTTTCTTAGTGACAGAGTTTATAGTATATATTTTGTGGAGTATGGAGTCTGAAGGATGGAGTATGGAGTATGGAGTATGGAGTATGGAGTATGGAGTATGGAGTTTGGAGTATGGAGTGTGAAGTATGGAGTATTATTGTTGGAGTAACACGTTATGAATTACATTTTCGTCCTTCTAAAAAGAATATGGAGTATATCGTTATTAATATATATGATCATTTTAGAGTATGAAATATACAGTATGAACTATAAAGTATTTAGTTCATGTATCAGCAAGCCACGTCCATGTCGAAATTTAATCAATACAGTTGCAATGATCACAAATAAAATAGTTTTTTGTAGCAGCCATACAAAAGTATGTAAAAGGAGAGGTAATAATATGAAGTATAGATATACAAGAGTATGTTGAACGTCATTACAAGATGCAACTGATCAATAGATGAAGTACATGGCATGTACGTACATGATGCATATGTGACGTCAATATGTCATGCATGTATGGTGCATCATGGAGAGTAGCAAGCATCGATCTCTGGCTTTATTCGTATAGCTGACTAGCACGACATCCATTCCGTCCGGCCGGGGTTCATGATCGGCTGGCCGTTCGGCGATGATGTTTCTTTGTGCCTGAGGAAAGAAAAACGAGAACTGCATACGCCGCCGTGAGGACGCCAGCGAAGTCAGAACTGGTGTATAGTTTTCGTGGTCATGCCGCCGTCCACCACATTGGAGCAGCCATGTCGGCGCAACTCTTCGTCATCGTTGGCCGCCACCCACCACCAAGACGGAGAAGTAATCTATCATCGCTAGCTGTTGGTGCCGAGCATGATAATCAACCATAGGTTGTCGTCGTGCTAGAGATGAAGCCATACATCGTCGTCTCCATGCCTCGCGGGAGCAGGCAACGTATGCCGTAATGAATCATAGTACCATGTACACATGACGGCAGGTGACTACAGAAGCCAGAAAAAATAAGAAAGTAATCAAGAATCTGTCCAAAAGAAACCAATTAAGAACAGTATGAATGCTTTCATGATGCATGGATCTGTTAAAACATGTATCTGAGCTCCTCCTCCTGATCCAGTTGGTTGTAGTTAACATCGGCGGCCAAAACAAAATTTGTGTAGATTGAGGGATAAAAGAAGATCATTTATCCGTGCATCTATGCGGCCGGCCGGCCAGATCGATATCTAAAAGCTAGCAAGGTTGTTCGATGGTAGTTATATACCTAGCGAAATTATGGGATAAGCTCACGATCAGTACGCCATGGATAAGTACCAATTAATCTAATATATATATAATTAATAATAATACCAAATGGGTCAGTGGAACCTAGTCTAACCCGCTATGATTCTGTGGCGATTTAAGAAAAAAAACACGCTCAGATCTAATGGTGGATTCTTAGGTAGTAGTTACCACTAGGTGGTAGAATCCATTTTCCCTATATATATATATATATATATATATATATATATATATATATATAGGGTCGCGCTATTCGTCACCCTGGATGAGGAATAGTTATTCTTCACCCCCTTCTATTTTATCATCAATGCACCGTAATTTTACGTTTCATAAGTTTTGTCTTATTTCCGACGCAAAAAGGGACCGTGAGAAAATATATAATCGCCGTAAAAATATTTTATGTTATGTAAAATTACAAACGTAAAAACATAGTCCAAAATACACATAAACTGCAAATTTTCTTGTCTTATGACCTATATTTTTATTTTCTTGTGTCAAATTTTACCTAGTGAATCAATAAGAATGTAACTATTTGAATTCCAAACATAATTTAATTATGAAATGCTCGTAAGATTACCTCGGGTGAAAAATATCTTATTCTGCACCCTGGGTGATATATATATATATATACATCTGGGCTATTCTGTTACGCGTAACAGAATATTATTCTGTTACCCTTTTTGAACTGACGAATTCGAGCGGTTGAACCGATCTCTCGTTTTCGTCGAACTTATTTTTCAAACATGAATCATATTGAATGCGGACAAGGACGGGCATGGCGTCTCCCTCCACCCCTGCCGGGGCGCACTTGTCCCATCCCACCCCGCCACCCCCCTAGCGCCGCCTACGCGGTACCTCGCCACCATGAACTGGCCGGCGCCAGTACGCCACCATGGATTCTCTCGATTCGGATTCAGGGGTGGCCTCGATGGTGGCAATGGAATGGTGGCTGAGGTCCAGGGCATCATGGGAGGCGAGGGCGGCGCGTATGCCATCGGGGTTAGTGGCAGCGAGGAAGTGGAGCTCTTGCAGGAGAGCCCAGATGCGGCGCCAGCGGGGGCGAGGACGCTGGTCTGAGAGGCGACGGGGGCGTCCAGGAGCTTGAGGAGGATGTGGATGAGGAGGTCGTCCGGCAGTGCGCTGAGCTGGTCCTCGACGCCGGGGGCGTCGAAGGGCGTCCGCTACTCCGGCATGCGCTCCGTGGAAGCACGAGGCAAGAGGTATGCTGTGCGCCTCAGGTCACATCGGGACGGCGGTGGCTGGGGATGGGAATGGATCAGTACTCGGGAGGAGGCTGCACTCAATCGATTTGGGAGGATCCGGGGACGACGTCCTGCTCCAGCACTTGAACCTGGGTTGCCTCCGCTGGGAACGACGCCAGGCTACTGAACACCGTCCAAGCCTTGGGTGTTGGCGACCTCGTCATCTGCCTCCCCAGGCACAACATTATGATAAAGGTTGTTTGAATCTAGTTTGTTGGGGTAATCATTTCATAAGTGTAAAATCGACACTGAACCTTGACATGGAAATTACTGCAATCCTGGATTGTGCCTGAACTCTACTGGAATCCTGCAGGCAATTCCTCTTCAGGCATCAATCTTGTTTTCCATTCCCCTCGCCTTGCATTGGGAAGGATCTGAAGCTGGTGTTCACAAGTACGGCCTCTACTCTGGACTGCTATCGGTCTCCACCCATGAGGCGACGCTATCAAGGAAATCTAGGAGGTCTTGCTCCCATGTATTTGTTGATGAATTGCTGCTCTGTTAATCCTTTTGCTTGCCTGCGTGCAGCACTTCCTGTGGTGTTTGGTGGAAGATTAGTCTAGTTGAGCACATCTTTGTAGATCCTAGATTTTAATTTTTCTGTTTTTACGTCTTGCAAGACTGACAGCCTTAGGCTGAGACCCTTGTATCAAGCTGGTTTTGTTTTTCTATGACAAATGGAGCCGGGGAGGTTGCCTCCCTATTCATCTAAAAACATGGAAATTACTGGTTTTGATGCCACTATGCTTCGATTCAGATGATTCAGTTCAAACAATAGTATTTCAACAAAAAACAGAGTACTCGTACTGATCTATTTGTGTGTTTGTACTAAGCTATTTTCACATATTGGACTTTACTCTGTTTTTTTGATATGGTTTTCCTCATAACTTAATTTAACCATTCGAACTGATGGTTACGTTAGCTCCAAACTTTTTAACTCATAGTAGCAAATCTCTTTAAGTTATCTTTGTTCTCATTTGAACTTATGGCGTCACCACATCCGAACTCGTGGTGTTCATCACTTTTTAGGTGAATTCGTTGTTATAATTTTTAGCATTGGCACAAGCACTTCAACTAGCACTAAGAGGCAGCACGAAGGGCCAGCATCGTGAGTAACTTGAAACCATGGGTGAGTTCATAACTGCGCCTTTTAGACAGTAATACTTGAATGTCTCAGAAAAACATCTAGATGAAAACTACAATTAGAATAAGAAAAGCACACGCACACAACACGCACAACCCACACCAATACAACACATGAGCACACGCAAGCATGGACACGAAGCCGTCGTCGTCCAGCGGACGCACGCCATGGCTGGGCTTGACAACTCGAAAGGCTCTGACCTCGAACAAGTGCAGTAGTTGAGCCACACTGCTGCAGGACAGCGAGGACGTGCTCGAACGGATGTCGTTGGTGGGAACCAGTGGGATCGAGGTTGCTGCTACGATGAACCGCCTGCGGAGGTGGCGTTGAACGGCCTGCGGTGGTGGCTGTGATCGGCCAGGGCGCTCCTAAAGACATGACAACATAAAAAAATCTTAGTGTTACAAGAGATAATACAAGCAAAGATGCATTCCAGTCATACGAGCAAATGAATAAAAATTCAGCCATACAAGCCAAAAAGAAATGAATAATCACATGTAATTTCCAGAAAGGGAAGAACATTTTGAACTCTTTTGCAAGTATATGTGATAAACAGATACAATGTATCCATTGAACTAACTTTTTTTTGCAATGAACTTTTGTGATATAGGTACCAGAATTTGTACCAATAGTTTATATATACCATGTCAAAAGCAAACAACGTGCATATATATTAATCTGCTAGTCCACATCAACAAGCACGACACCAACATACAACAATAACCAGTTATGGCACCTTGACCCGACCTCCTTCGACCTATGATCTGGTGTCGTTGGTTTGTTGTCCTTGCTATCAGTCGCAATGCTCCTGAGCTTGGCTTAGACTGGTAGTAGAACTTACCGACTCTCCACACTAGCACTGAAGACATTTACACAAACACAAAATGAACCTCCTAGCATTTATTCTGTGAACTTTTCTCAAGGTACACATGTTTCCCTAAATTTGCAAGTTGATTTTCTTCTTTCTTTATCAGATAACTTACACATATATACCTTCTTTACAAAATTATATAAACAACACCACACGTGTGTACTGGTTTATTTGAACATCCCATAAGTATAAAATCTGTATAATTAGAATAAAAGTGCTTTTTAGGAGTACTTAGGGAGTGAATACAAGCTTATTTAGAACATGCTATCAAGAATTCAGCAAGGGGAATGGATGTTCTTCAAGAGAATTTAGGGGAGAGAGCGAGGGGAAACCCTGGCGGCGGCAATATGAGGTTGTGGCAACTAATATGACAGTGGGCTTGACCTCATCCGAGCATAGGAACTAGGCGAATGAACTTACCACGTCCATGTCAGCACAGGCAATCGGACATTGGCAGGGAGATGTAGGCCTTAGTAGCTTGAGACGTTTGGACCTGCAAAAAATGGTGAATGAACTGCTAACCTAGGCACATGAACGCATTGGTTTACCAGTTAATACATCCGTCTCATTATTCAGTTTTACCAGTTAATTCAAACAAACCAGAAGTGAAGCTTAGTTGCGAGCACTTGAATACGAGGAAGTCCAACTCTGCTGCAATCATAAGGTCCACTAGAGCATCAGAAAAATGTAATCATCCAAGAGTTCTAGTACAGAGCATGTATAACACTGAATTTGTTTCTTCGAACTTACCAGTTTTCAGGGTCAGAACTTTATCTATGCATTTTACCTATCCTACTGAGGGCTTGCAGATGTCAGCTTGGAAAACATACCCTCCTTTTAGCATTCCTTCATTGTTTATGGAAGAACGCCAAGAGTTATTGCATGCCAAGTCACATCATAACAGCCATAGAACTATCGAGTGACAGAATTAATAAGTACAGAGATCAATTTTTGTAGTTATAACCGAAATAGTGAGCTTAAAACAAATCCTTGTTCATGATGCATTTTTCAAACCCTCCCGATGCTCATTTTGGATCATTTTTTCCTGAACTCCCAGATTCCAGAACTACCGGGTGTTCTGGGTTTTTTTATGAACTTTTTTGTTATATCTTATTCAAAACTTAATACCAATATAACCTTTTTTGTTATGATGGTACTGATCTATTTGTAATGCTGGTACTGATCTTCTGAAACATACACCGTGGACCCGTCAGACGAGTGACCTGGCATCTCAAACTTAGGATATTGGATTTATCTCCAAGATTAGATAGTAAATCAAGTGGCCTTATACTGATTGCTGAAGCGTTTGTACATGTAAACTTTTTTTGCTGAACTGCTACAATTTTTCTGCTCCGCACTTACTACCTCTCAAGGGTGAACTGATATCAAACTTCTATTTTTTGCCAAACTGCTAAAAAAAATCTGTGTTGTTTACGTCCATGGCGGTAGTGTGCAGCAGTCGAGCATGTAGTGTGTGTGCTGGCTGCCAATGCTGTTTGTGGTCTCCGTTATTACGGAAAGCATGCTGGCCGCATCTCCAGCAAGCTTCCATAGAATTGACATGCAGAATTCAAACTAATATAAAAGATGTTGAATCCATCAATGATCATACATCAGCTTGGACTATTGTGTGTGCTCGACTTGGACGACCGTGCAGTGCTTGGTGAAGATGGTGTCCGCGATTCTACTTGGATTGATATCTGCGCTCCACATGGACGACTGCCAGTAACCATGGTGGACGAGCTCATGGCCGAAGGTGGCTTAGGCTACAACCGGGAACTGTAGGTGGCCGTGCTTGTTCTCGGCAATGAACTCGACGAGGTGGAGGTGATGAAGGGAAGCAGGGATCACAGGTGGCCTTCATCTCGCCACCGGATATGGGGTGCTCACGCTCGTGGACACCGAGGACGGGATCGACAGCAAAATAGGTAGCCTCCCAAGCTGTGGTGTCTAACGGCTCAGCGTTGCTTGTTGAACGGCCTGGTTTGGCAATAGTGAACGGCCGGGGCGCTGCAGTGATAGAGCCCCACCGGCGGGAGGAGGTAGCGTGGTGAGCTTAAGACTCCATTTGTGCAGGGGAGCACCGGGTCTGCAATGTACTTTTTAGAAAGGTGTACCTGTACTTCTCAAAGTAATGGAATAGGGTACTTTCTCCTGTAACTTTTTAAATTCAAGTATGACGCACCCATCGGTATTTTAAGCACTATGATTTGTAGCCCTCACAAAGGAAAGCATGAGAATTATTCAAGAAAACACAAAAAGTGAACAACAAAATATTTTTTGATTTACCAAGTGATATGTATCTAGAGTGCAAAGCTGTCAAGCAAATGCACAATACTTTTTCCTAACACATGAGGTGGATGTATGCGTGCCTTGTAGCGTAGGGTTGTACTAACACACTCAGCATCAGGAAATTTCCAATTCGCACAAGATCAAACTGCACCAGTTCATGAGGCGAAGGCTAGCAGCCTGGCTCGTCATCATCGAACTGAACCCCGCGCCCCTGTTGAACTGCTGAAACATTTTAGTATGGGTTAGATACAGTTCCAAACTAGTACCTGAAAATCCCATCCGCAAATATGCATGTAAGCTTCAGAGTTGGAAGTAATCTAAACATAGCCATCTCAAAACATTGAAACTTATACATGCACGCAGGAACGAAATAGGTACAAGCAATACAAACAGGCAACATGAGCAGAAATCTCTAGATGGATAAGAACGGAGCATCATGAAGATTCATCAAATTCATACCAAAAATGCCGGATTAGGGGGCGGAGCACGGGGTGGCCTGCATGCTACTCTTTTTTGAGTGACCGGAAGCTAAGCAATAAGTTGGACTGAGGAGTTGTAGATCTTCCAGTTGACTAGCCCCAACGACCACATTGGCAGCAGCATGAACGTTGCCAACTGAACGGGCTCTGGTGGTCGTGGTGAACGGCCTGGTGACTGAGCTTGAACGGACTATGAGCTGAGGCGGCAGAGGGCGATGCTGAAGTGGCAGGAGCAACATGGGGTGGATTGGGGAGGCGTGGAGGAACGCGGCCGGCAGTATTGTAGGCCACGATGGCCGTGGTGGAGGGTGGTCTCCAGGGCTGGCTGCGTACAGGGCTGCAGGGAGGCAGCTGGGTGGAGGATGGCGCCACCGGTGGCCACTTCCTGAGCTCGACACCAGCAATAGGAGAGCAACACTCAGCCGGGATGGCACATGGTTTGGGGTTAGCACATGGAGGCGGGAGGCGGGGACGGCGCGCGGCGGCCGTGGAAGGCCGGGATTGCGCTCGGCGGCTGTGGGAGGCAGGGACGGCGCGCGGCGGCCATGGGAGGCAGGGACGGCGCGCGGCGGCCGTCGGAGGCAGAGACGGTGGCGGCGGCCGAGGGAGGCAAGGATGGCGCGCTGTGACCGGGGCGGCGGTGCGATGGGGTGCCCGGTGGCAGGGGCGGCGGCACGGTGGGGGGGCGGCGGCACGCTGGTAAGGCCGGGTGGTCGGAGCGGCCGCTCCCCTCGCTGCCGAAGAAGGAGTTGGGACAAGTGGTGGGCCGCGGGGAGGTTGTCGGGCCCGATAGGAGACCGACGGTAACAGAATAATATTCTGTTACTAGTAAGAGAATAGCTCTGTCCTATATATAACAGTGTTACTATTCATCACCCAGGGTGCAGAATAAGTTATTCTTCACCCGAGGTAATCTTACGATCATTTCATAATTAAATTGCGTTTCGAATTCAAATAGTTACATTTCTATTGATTCACTACGTAAAATTTGACATAAGCAAATAAAAATATAAGTCATAAGACAAGAAAATTTACAGTTTATGTGTATTTTAGACTATGTTTTTACGTTCGTAATTTTACATAATATAAAATATTTTTTACGTCGATTATATGTTTTTTTACGCTCCTTTTTTGCGTCGGATATAAGACAAAACTTACGGAACGTAAAATTACGGTGCATTGATGGTAAAATAGAGGGGGTGAAGAATAACTATTCCTCACCTAGGGTGACGAATAGCGCGACACTATATATATATATATATATATATATATATATATACAGCCGGTCAATTCTGATAATATTATCAGAATAACTATTCTGATAACAATTCCGCACTGCATGCTCAATGGGAGGGCACTGCACTTTCTTTAGCTAGAGCACTGCATTACAGAGACGAGTGAACTTCTCGTCGGAAAAAACTGCACGCGTTGTTTTTCGGTACTGTTTTTGTTCTAAGTTTTTAACCGTTTATCGGAACGTGGCGTATGATATACCGTTGGAAAGCTATGGATAGGCGCAACTTCATCATGTTAATCACTTTTCGAGATTCCTCACGGTTTAAGAGCAGTTTTGAAAATGGTGCGACCCACAAAGAGTGGCAGCGAACGTTTTTTCGAGTTTTTTTCTAAACCGCTTGTCGGAATGAGGCAAATGATACACCGTTGGATAGATATCATCAACGTTTAAGAGCAGTTTCAAATTTACTAAATCACGGAATTCTGTTTTTTTTTAATTTTTGCAGTTTTCGGTACTGTTTCCGCTCTAGTTTTTGAAACATTTGTCGAAACGAGGCGTGTAATACGTCGTTGGAAAGCTATGGAGAAGGAACAACTTTCATATGTAGAAATAATTTTAAGATTCTTTACAGTTTTAAGTTAATTTTGAAAATCGTGCGGCGGATGACGAGAGGCAGCGGCCGTTTTTCATGAAATTTTCACAAATCGCTGGTCGAAATGATTCAAATTATACGCCATTGGAAAGATATCGACGAGACGCAACTTATTCATGTAGAACACTTCCGCTAATTCCTTACGTTTTAAGAGCAGTTTTGATTTTACGAAAATACGGACACTCTGTTTTTCGCGGACCCAAAATCGATGAAGGAAACTACGTCGGACAGAAAAACGCACTCCTTCGAACAGGAAACCGCACCCCATTAGATGGTCACTTACAAGATGAACAACATCAGACACCCGACCGCACTACTTCAGTTAGGAAACCGCACTGCATCAAATGGTCAAGTGAACGGCATTACATTTTTTGTCATTTAACACATCTTTGCACTTCATTTCCTTCTTTCTTTTTTCTGGTTGAAGGTTTGGGTTTCCACATTGGCAAGTTGTACACATGCAAAGAAGCGAACCGCATGGTCAAGGTAAATGAGCTGCAACACAATTCGAAATGAACTTCTTTGGTAAACAACTTTCAAACGAGTCCATATAACTTTTATACATAAAATCATCAAACACTGAAAAATGGTTGCACTACATGTCCACATGGTTGAAACTGCGTGCTCATGTCTGTACATCACCATGTTTCGCTGCAATCAAATGAGTCCCTATAATCTTTATACAAAAAAATCCACAAACACAAAAGCAGCGTTTGCACTACATATGCAGATACTCCAATCAGCAATTTCTGAACACATACAAATAAAGTCCCAACAACAGGGCGAGCTGCATACAAAAGTCAACCTTTTTCAAAAAAAATCTTCTAAATTTTCTGCACTTGGCAACATAGTGGACTGTTGGGAGATGCGGCGATCAAACAAGTGAGCTGCACTTCAAATAAAGTACTGTTGTTTTCTTCTATACATTTCAGGGCTACGAGACATGGAGAATCCACAACACAAACACATACAAATTACAATGAGATGGGACTTTTTTCGGTGAAATGCAAGTCGGTCGCCGGTGCACTGCATGTCCAACCCCCCACGGCACTGCACCTGGGTGCCCTTGCGACTGCAAGCAAAATCTGAAAAAATATGCAAAAACTGCAACCCCCACAGCACTGCATGTCCAAAAAAGAGAGAGTGACCACTAGCTTTTTTTGATGTAAATGTGACCCATGAACAAAAACGCACGCGAAGCAAAACAAATCACCATGCTGGCGAACTGCAATGAGGGTCTTCGGGAACTGCCGATGCTATTTTGCACCTCTGGATCCGGCGACCAGGGGGTGGGGATGAGAGGGGTACTGGGGAGGACCAAATAAGCTGGCGAGCTGCACAATCACATCGTGCGTACTGCACGGCAGCGACAAACATAGAGCACGACGGCGCTGCACGATGCAGCCACCAACGTGGTAGATGGCGAGGGATGGGCAGGACGGACAGCAGGTGCACCACCTGAGCCCCCCATTCTCGACCTCCTCCTCCGGCGAGCGAGGCGGCTAGCGCGACGGGATCCCTTCTTTCCTCCTCCCGCGGGCACGGGGCCGCCTGGATCCAGCGATGGGAGTGAAAGAGAGGCGCGGGGCTCCGGGGTCGACGAGGTGGGGCTGACTGGGGAACACACGCATGGGGGATCCACGAATCCAGTGGCTACAGGCGCGGTGGAGGCCGGATCCGACGATCGCCGACGTCCACGGCCACTAGAGGGGAGGTGAGGGCGGTGGTGGGAAGCCGGGAAGGTGCGGGAGAGGGAGGCGGAGGAGGATCGCGTGGAGGAGCTCCGGTAGTGGTCGTAGGGGGGCGGTGGCCGCCGCATCCGGTGGAGGAGGCCTCGCCGGGCGGCAGTGGCGGCCGGATCCCACCATCGCCGCGGGGTGCGCTGGTAGTTGGGGCGCGCTGGCCCGAACCGGCCATGTTGGAGGAAGGAGGCGGGGTGGGGCAGGTCCCCGATGGAGCTGGAGGAAGGAGGAGGCGGGGCTCCGGCGGTGGAAGGAGGCGGAAAAGGAGGGGGCTCGATGGGGGAGACGGAGGTGGCACTAGTAGAAAAAGGGTCAAACGTGAAGCACATTTGTGCCGGCTTGAATTTGAGCCGGCGCTAATGTGTACATTAGTGCCGGTTCCAACAGCTAGCCGGGCCGCTGTCGTTAGTACCGGTTCGTGGCGAACCTTTAGCACCGGTTCGTGCCACGAACCGGTACTAAAGTGAGTGGTGGCAGGATGTTGTCAGTCCGGGGCCCCTCCAGCACCTTTAGTACCGGGTCGTATCACGAACCGGTACTAAAGGTCGTCCTACATAGACCCTTCGTCCACCCGAGCTTGCTCTGTTCTTCCCCTTTCCCCTGTCCTCTCTATTCTTTTCCCTCTTCCTCTCAAGCTCATCCCACATTTTGCCCAAGATTTGAAGGCCCCCATCCATTCAAAATGATCACAAAGGTTGGCAACTCTTTCCTTTCATCTCTCATTGCTAGATTAGCTCGTGCAATGCTTTATATAGTGATTGATTTTTGAGTTTAGTAATTTGGGAGGAATTATATATATGTGTTAGTATTTGATTTATATGCAATCTGAGGTCAAAAATAACACTTAGTTTTGCATATGTAGGTGTGGTTTACTTAGTACCTTCTAAATCTCCGTCGTAACCACCGTCGATCGCTCGCAACGTCCCGTCGCCGGCACCACCTTGTGGTGAGCCTCTTGTTCATGAAGTTTTATATAAAAAAATGATGTTTGTGTGATTTGGATATATAGTTACTCGTATAATTATCTTACCCATACGTTGTTTGTTATGCATAGTGCCATGGTTTTGATATCCGTCCCCGTCAGCCCTCGTCCGGGTTATGATTCGGATGTGGTATATTCTTTTTTAAAACTATTCATTGCATTTCGTGTTTATGACAGATTATACCCATCAAGTTGACATAGATATTTGTAGGAGGTAGTTGAACCCGAAATTCGAACCGACCCTATTGTCGAGAGGTTAAATTTAGTTGAAAGAGAAAACGAGGATTTGAAGGAAAAATTGAAAAGAATTGAGAGGGAGAAGATGGAATTGGAGTTGCATGTTGCCGATGTTGTCGGATGATCACAAGATTAATACGGAGAAAATGCGCTTGAAGATTAGAAGGATTAGAAAATATGCCATTCATAGTGAGGCTTGGTATCATTATGCTGTTGAATCAATTGTTACCTTAGTTGCGATCTTGATCGCATTTGTTGTTGCATTTGATCGAGAGTTATTTGTTTGTTGCATTGAAGTGTTGTATGCTCTTTATGTATGAACTTTATGTATGAACTTTATGTATTGTATTAATTTGATGTTTTTGGTGCTGTGTATTGAAGATGAGCCAGCAATGGATGTACGATGACCAATGCTCTCCTGAGTTCGTTAATGGCGTGCGTACTTTTCTGCTTGCGGCTGAGGCAAACAAGCGAGCGGATGGTTTTATGCATTGTCCATGTGCTGGCTGTAAGAATGGTCGCAATTACTCTACGTCAAGAACCATTCACGTCCACCTGTTTGAGTCCGGTTTCATGCCCCACTATAATGTTTGGACCAAGCATGGCGAAAGAGGGGTTATGATGGAGGACAATGAAGAAGAAGAGGATGACGACAGCTATCCTGGCCATGGGTTCCCTGAATACAATGATACAACAATGAGGGTAGAAGCTGAGCCGGTAATGCGGGAAGAAGCTGAGCCGGCAATGCGGGAAGAAGCTGAAGAAGAGGCATCGGATGAGGCCGTTGATGATCGAGGTCGGGCCATTGCCGATGCAAAGAGAAACTGCGCAAGTGATTTGGAGAAGAAGAAGTTGCAGCGCATGTTAGAGGATCACAAAAATTTGTTGTACCCGAATTGCGAAGGTGACAAGAAAAAGCTGGGCACCACACTGGAATTGCTGCAATGGAAGGCAGAGAATGGTGTATCTGACAAGGGATTTGGAAAGTTGCTGGTAATGATAAAGGATATGCTTCCAAAGGGAAACGAATTGCCCGAGAGTACATACCAAGCAAAGAAGGCTGTCTGCCCTCTAGGGTTAGAGGTGCAGAAGATACATGCATGCCCTAATGATTGCATCCTCTACCGTGGTGAGTACGAGGATTTGAACGCTTGCCCTGTATGTAGTGCATTGCGCTATAAGATCAGCCGCGATGACCCTGGTGATGTCGAGGGCGAGCGCCCCAGGAAGAAGATTCCTGCCAAGGTGATGTGGTATGCTCCTATAATACCACGGTTGAAACGTTTGTTCCAAAACAAAGAGCATGCCAAGGCGATGCGATGGCACAGAGAAGACGGTAAGAAAGACGGAAAGTTGAGAGTACCCGCTGACGGGTCGGAGTGGAGAAAAATCGAAAGAAAGTAGGGGAAGGAGTTTGCAGATGAGGCAAGGAACGTATGGTTTGGTCTAAGCGCAGATGGCATTAATCCTTTTGGGGAGCAGAGCAGCGACCATAGCACCTGGCCTGTGACTCTATGTTTGTATAACCTTCCTCCTTGGTTGTGCATGAAGCGGAAGTTCATTATGATGCCAGTGCTCATCCAAGGACCTAAGCAACCCGGCAACGACATTGATGTGTACCTAAGGCCATTAGTTGAAGAACTCTTACAACTGTGGAATGGAACAGGTGTACGTGCGTGGGATGAGCACATGGGAGAAGAATTTGACCTAAAGGAGTTGCTGTTCGTGACCATCAATGATTGGCCTACTCTCAATAACCTTTTAGGACAGGCAAACAAGGGATACCGCACATGCACGCACGGTTTGGACGATACCGACAGTATATATTTGGCTAATTGTAAGAAGAATGTGTACCTGGGACATCATCGATTTCTTCCGAGCAGGCATCCCGTAAGAAAGAAAGGCAAGCATTTCAAAGGTGAGGTGGATCACCGGACAAAGCCTCGCCACCGTACTGGTGCTGTTGTACATGATATGGTCAAGGATTTGAAGGTGGTCTTTGGAAAGGGTCCTGGTGGACAACCTGTTCCGAATGACGCTGACGGACGCGCACCCATGTGGAAGAAGAAATCTATATTTTGGGACCTGCCCTATTGGAAAGACCTAGAGGTCCGCTCCACAATCGACGTGATGCACGTGACGAAGAATCTTTGTGCGACCCTGCTTGGCTTCTTGGGCGTGTATGGGAAGACAAAAGATACACCTGAGGCATGGGAGGACCAGCAACGTATGCACGGAAAAGACGGCATACATCAGGGTCATGCAAGCTACGCTCTTACCAGAGAAGAGAAGGAAATCTTCTTTCAATGCCTGCTTAGTATTAAGGTACCATCTGGCTTCTCGTCGAATATAAAGGGAATAATAAACATGGCAGAGAAAAAGTTCCAGAACCTAAAGTCTCATGACTGCCACGTGATTATGACGCAACTGCTTCCGGTTGCATTGAGGGGGCTTCTACCGGAAAACGTTCGATTAGCCATTGTGAAGCTATGTGCATTTCTCAATGCAATCTCTCAGAAGGTAATCGATCCAGAAATCATACCAAGGTTAGAGAATGATTTGGTGCAATGTCTTGTCAGTTTCGAGTTGGTGTTCCCACCATCCTTCTTCAACATCATGACGCACGTCCTAGTTCACCTATGCGAAGAGATTAACGTTTTGTGTCCTGTATTTCTACACAATATGTTCCCCTTTGAGAGGTTCATGGTAGTCTTAAAGAAATATGTTCATAACCGTGCTAGGCCAGAAGGAAGCATCTCCAAGGGCCATGAAAATGAGGAGGTCATTGAGTTTTGTATTGACTTTATTGCTGACCTTAAGCCGATTGGTGTTCTTGAATCGCGGCATAAGGGCAGACTGGATGGAAAAGGCACGCTAGGAGGGGAACAAATAATATGTATGGACGGACATTCTCTCACTGAAGCACACTACACAGTTCTACAGAATTCCGCCATGGTGGCTCCGTATATGGATGAACACAAGAATTTGCTACGCTCCAAACACCCGGAGCGGTCTGATGACTGGATTACACATGAACAAACCAGGAGTTTCGCCAGCTGGTTGCAGACATGTACCATGCATGACACCTCTATTGAAGATGACCTGTACTTGCTGTCCCAGTTACCATCTTCGAATATAATGACTTTCAAAGGGTACGAGATAAATGGTAATACATTTTACATGATCACCCAAGTACGGAATGACAACAGTGGATCTCAACAATCTTGCGTATGCACACGAACCATTCGTCCTAGCCAATGATGTGGCACAGGTTTTCTATGTGAAGGACATGTCTACCAAGCCAAGAAACAGAAAAGATAAGGAAGCGAATGCATCGTACGATGAGCCAAAGCACCACATAGTTCTTTCTGTGTAGAGAAACATCAGAAGATTATGAAAAGTTTGATGAAATTGCTCCATTCACAGTGAATATTGACCCGAGCATCACGTTAAATGATGAAGATTTTCCATGGTTACGGCGCAAAGGGACACACGCGAAGAAAAAGTTTCACACCCAAAGATTTGGGATGTGATGGGCTTCACTATCATCACTTTCTTCTGTGTTTCACACCTAGGAGGGAATCTCTGTAATAGTTAGGGTAGTTATGTGTTTTGGCATTTGAAACGCTAAATGACCCTGAAATTGAAAAGCATTTCAAATGAACTCAGAAAAGGTTGAAAGTTGGCATGGTATCATAATTTCACCCACATAGCATGTGCAAAAAATTAGAGAGGGTTACCGCAAAAACTGGATGCACTTCGTGTACTAAATGGACAATCTCTTTC
Source organism: Triticum urartu (assembly GCF_003073215.2). Classification (NCBI taxonomy): domain Eukaryota; kingdom Viridiplantae; phylum Streptophyta; class Magnoliopsida; order Poales; family Poaceae; genus Triticum; species Triticum urartu. The sequence goes on from NC_053026.1 coordinate 18,341,230, forward strand.
GAAGTATCAGGGTTTCGGACGAAAACTCATCCGTTACAAAAGGCATTTCATTTTTTAAATAACCTAATCATTACCAAATTGAATATAATGATAAAACACACTAATATTAAACATAAGAAAAAAGAATCACTGAAAAATCAAAATCTATTCTCAAAGTTAAGTTATTCACAAACTAGTGATTCACACAAATTTCAAATAAATCAAAATTTAAACTATTCAAATCTGTAAACTACCGGTACTAACAGAAAGTTTGTAATTTTTTGTACCTAAAGCAAAAATATTCACAAAGAAACTCTAAATACATCAAAAAAAACAACTCAAACAAAAATAAATAAAGGAAAAAAAAGAAAAAAAAAGAAAAAAAAGGCCACCTACTGTGCCACAGCGGCCTGCATACGACTAGAAACCCAACCTGTTGTTGGGCCAGGATGCAGGCCCGCAAAGGCCCAGTAGGCCCACAAGGCAGCACAGAACATTTAGGCCCAGTAGGCCTGCTTTGGAGAGGAGCTCGAGGGAGCTACCGCACTGGGGCTTATAAACCAGTGCGGACGCCCCTCGGCTGGCGAGGTGGGACTAAACATTTCGCACCGCACCTGCGCCAGTGCACCCCCTTTAGTACCGGGTGGTGGCTCAAACCGGTACTAAAGGGGTGTCTTTAGTACCGGTTGGAGCCACCACCCGGTACTAAAGGCTGCGGTTCCAGCCGCTTGGCCTGGCCAAAACAGGCCTTTAGTACCGGTGGTGGCTCCAACCGGTACTAAAGGTCCATCCTATATAATTAAGCACTTCAAAAATTTCAGTTTCTCATCTGCTTCTTCTCCTCTGCCCCGTCGCCCGCCGCCCCCGTCTCCATATCCCTCGTCGCCGCCCCATCCCCGTCGTCGCCGCCCCGTCGTCCCCGTCCCCGTCGTCCCCGTTGTCACCGCCGCGCCGTCCGGGCCCGTCCCGCGTCATCCCCGTCCCCGTCATCGCCGCCCCGTCCCCGTCGTCGCCGCCCTGGCCCGTCCCCGTCGTCGTCGCCATGTCCCTGTCCCCGTCGTCGCCATCCCCGTCGTCGCCGCGCCCGCCGCCGCCCCCCCTCGCCTCTCGCCTCGTCGGTGAGCACACACACACACATACATTTTTTTTAGTTTTTTAGTTATAGAAATAGTTATAAAAATGTTAGAAATTTTTCTTTTTTTTAGTTATAGAAATAGTTAGTTATATAGCATTGTTAGAAATGTTATAGAAATGTTAGAATTGTTAGAAATTTTTCTGTTTTTTAGTTATAGAAATAGTTATAAAATAGTTAGAATTGTTAGAAATTTTTCTGTTTTTTAGTTATAGAAATAGTTATAAAAAAGTTAGAAATTTTTCTTTTTTTTAGTTATAGAAATATTAGAAATGTTATACAAATGTTAGTTATATATATAGAAATGTTATAATTTTTTTCTGTTTTTCAGTTATAGAAATATTAGAAATGTTATATAAATGTTAGTTATATAGCATTCTTAGAAATGTTATAGGAAGGTTAGTTATATATAAATGTTAGAAATTTTAGTTCTCAAAATCCAAGCATTAAAAAAATGTTACTTTTTGCGGGCATATAGCTAGTATTTGTTCTCGACGATGCCCGGCCCGCATCCTCGCCGTCGACCCATCCGCGACGACGTCCAGATGACCCATGTGCGTGACTGGGCTCCGCCGGGCTGGCACTAGGAGGTGCTGCCTGGAGGGGCGCGCTGCTTGATGAGGAACCCAGCCCCGGGTCCCGTCGTCGACCCTGATCTCGTTTGGTGGCGTTCGCGTGGGCCAGTTTCGGTGCGGGGGAGCCGGCCCCACCGGAGGTGGTACGTCGCCGTGTCAGGAAGGAGGATGAGCACGTCCATCGCTACATGGTTGCATTAGAGGGCAGCAAGTTCTCCAATACCTGGCAGTTTCTTCAGGGATCTCACTTCAGCTATGATCCTGTGAGGGTTTCTTCTCTTTGGGTGTCCACTGCCCGCGCCGCAGGAACCGCGAGTGTCCTAGATTCTTCTGTAGTATTCGATCTTTATTAGCTACCTAGCCAGTGATGTACTCGATATATAATATTCGAGACGATGTATTCGAGATTATATATTATTCGTGACGATGTATTCGATATTATATCTATTATTTGAGACGATGTATTCAAGATTATATCTATTATTCGAGATGATGTATTCGAGATTATATCTATTATTCGAGACGGTGTATTCGAGATTATATCTATTATTAGAGACGACGTATTCGAGATTATATTCGATGATGCTTATTATGTACTATGATTGATTCAGTTTTTCCTTATTAATTGATTGCATCCATTCATTGTAATTTGAATATATTTCTTTTGGATTAGTTAAACAAAACCTATGGCGGACGATACTGGCAGAGAGGGAGAAGAGGACCTGTTCAATATCATACGCAATCCTCGCAGGCCAGATGATGATCAGAATGAAGAAGATTATGACGGCTCCGAATATCTAAACAACACCGGGGAGGGTGATATGATATTCGATCGCGACGACCGAATTGATGAAGTCATGAATTATGACTATAAAAATGTTGATCTTGAAACAACAAAGACCGGCAAGGTATATATATTTATATAAGTAGGCATCTGGTGATCATCACATGATTTAAATGACTTGAAGATATATTAACGAATCGATCTTTCTTCTTTCAGCCATCCGGATCGAGCAAATCTTCAGGCAAAAGGACGAAACGAGGCCCGAACAAAAAGGTGAAGGAGGGCGTAAAGTACAATATCGAGGCAATCAGACCTAATGGCGAACCATTCGCGCCTAAGAAGATTGCGGACAAGTTCATTCGTTAGTGCGGAGTTCTTGTGAAGGACCAACTCCCGATCTCCCTTCAAGAATGGAGAGAGCCAGCAAAGCCACGTCCAGGAGTTACTTTTGTCAACGACAGACAAAAACATTTGCTTTGGGAAACGCTCATGGAACATTTCACCCTACCAGATCATTTCACAAAAGCAGATGTGGAGAAAGTCAAGGACGCTGCTCTTAGGAAGATGGCGGTTGCATTCAAGAACCACAAGATTCGTGAATGGGCCAAGTACGTCAACGGAGGAATGAAGACTCCAGTATTCGAGGGAACACTAGAGAACCAAAGTGCTCATTGGGACGATTTCATGAAATTCAAGGATTCAGAATTATCTAAGGAACGGTCAAGAATAAACAAGGCCAATGCCGCAAAAAAGGATAAGTTCCATAAGTTGGGGCCAGGTGGCTATGCGGTGGGAATGCCTAAGTGGGATGAAGTTGTCACTCCAGAAACATTGACCTGGCCCCCAGGTGCAGGACTTGTTTCTATGCGCATGGGGGGGAGTTGGACCCGAAGACAGGCAAAGTTTCCAAGAAGGCATGTCTGGACGGAGCCGACGATAAGCTACTTGTTGCAATAGAAGAGGCTCGATCTGGGTTGTTTGAGCCCAATAGAGAGAACGACGAGCTTACGCGTGCCCTGGGAAATCCAAAACACCCGGGAAGAACACGAGGCATGGGCGCTATTCCGTGGTATGAGGGGTTTTCGGACTGGAACACGGACTACAGAACCCGTGCGAGAAAGAAGATTGCGGAGGAGAAGAGGAGGAAGATGGAGGAGGAGCAGAGGAAGCTAGACTATGAACGCCTTCAAGTCCTAGAATCAGCGCACATGGACTTGGCAATCAAATTCCAGTGGCAGCAGGAGCAGATCGACTCACTTAGCCAGCAAAGGGGGTCTCAGCAGCTAGCGGATGATCCACCAATGGATAGCACCGTCGCATCCATGCCGAGAAGCAGCGTGGGTTCCGCCCTGGGCGACGCTTTGCTGGATAGCTACCTAGTGGATGACATCATGGAGAACACTAACTGCGAGCTACACTTCTAAATGAAGAACATATCCATGAAGGTGGCAGACGCCCTTGCTTTTACAAATCCCCCCGAGGCAACCTTCCATTGCAACCCGATTCCAATGGGCTATGCTCGTGTCTTGGTTTATGAGGTGGTGGACCAATATTCGGGGCTAGAGCTTGACATTCCTGTAGGTGACGAGGAGCACACACTGGGAGAGGTCCTCCATCGTATCATCCTATGGAGAAAGGATTGCATCATCTTTCGAAGGCCACCGACACCGCGTCATCTGACTCCTCGTCAAAGTCCGCCACCGAGTCAGTAGACTCCTGCTCCTCCAAGTCCACCAACATGTCAGGCCACTCCTCCTCCAAGTCTGGCACAGCTACAGGCCACTCCTCCTCCTCCAAGTCTGGCGAAGCATCAGGCCACTCCTCCTCCAAGTCCGGCACAGCTTCAGGCCACTCCTCCTCCTCCAACTCAGCCACGTCAGCCGTCTTCGCCGCCTCAGCAATCACAGAAGAGAGCCGCCTCAGCTATGGTGCATAGCGGTACAAGTCGAGGTAGTACTGGAGGTACAGCCGGAGGCAAGCGATTTCAATATGTTCCAAGCCTCGCGCCTCTTCCGCAGAGGCCTTACGACAAGTCCGAGGAGGAAAACTTAGCCATATCGAAGGCCGAGGTGGAAGCCCATTTTGCACCGAAACCGCCATCGCCACCAAGGGAGAAAGTGCCTGAGGAAAAGATTGACCACTTCATTCGTATGGCTACACCACCAGCACCCAAGCCTGTTGACACAGACTATGAGCGCCACATCAGGAAGTTAAATCGAGCACGTCTACAGAAAGAGGCGAGCTCGAGCTCGAGCAAATCAACTGGCAAAACATGCGGTAAAACCGTTCCCCAGCTGGGAGAACAGGCGGCGCAATCAATCCCCCTGCTTGTTGTGCCAACAACAAATGAGAGTAGGCGCGCCCAATATTATTGTGGGCAAACCGTTAACGTTCCCGGGCTGGGCGATGTGGTAATAACCGAGGAGCATATTGAGCAGGCTGAAACGCTCATGATCACTGTTGGACAACTCCTCGATATCAATCCCATGTCTCCGACTAGAGAGGAGGAAATAAAACGGAAATATGTCCGGGGCCAACCTTTGGTCGAGCCAGACGAGCCAGACGAGGTACGAATTGCATCAATGGTACATGGACATTACCAAGTTTTCCAATCGTGTGTCCCTCATGGTGAATGTCAAGAAGGATCATTACTACCATGAGAAAGTTGTGTCCATTGAGTATTCAGAACTATTTCAGCTATACAATCAAGACGCACTCGACAAATCTATCGTCAGTTGCTATTGTCTGTAAGTGATTTCTTTCTGTAATTTAAGTCTCAAGCTAGTTGTAGTGATCATTTTGATCAATCATTACCTGTAATTATCCTCACTATATTCTTTTCTGTGGTATTATGCAGGATGAAGATTTATGAAATGAAAAAAGGTGGACGCTATGGCATTGGGTTCATTGACCCAAATACCATTAATGAATACATATGGAAAATAGGTCCATATCACGAAAAAAGTGTAGAGGAAAGCATGCTAGAGTTCTTCAAGTGCCTCAAATACAATGAAGATATACTACTTCCTTACAACTTCGAGTGAGTCACACTGTCTTGTACTACAAATTCTGTTTTTTCCTACTAGCTAGCTACATGTTTTTGCTTAATTAAATATGCCCGCTTAATTAAGACATGCAAACGTGTGTGCATGTAGATTTCACTGGATCATGTTAATCATTAAAGTTGATGAAGAAACAATTGAAGTACTAGACTCACTACTTAAGAAAGCAAGTGACTACACCATCGTGAAGGGGATAGTCAACAGGTAATTTCAATCATTATTAAGTATATCTCAGCCTATTTAATTAGTTCGTCATTTCATGATAACAACTATTTAATAACTCATTTATTCATTTTCTTTATCGGCGGGCAGGGCTTGGGCAAAGTTCATAAGGGCCACTCCAGGCCCATGGAAACAAAATCTGAAATGGTATCGACCCCAGGTAAGTAATTAAGTAGTACTAGCTAGTTGCCATCTCTTTAATTATCATGCTTGATTAATTATTATCTGAACAAATTCCATTCTCGTAAAGGCCCTGAAGCAGGCATACTACGTTTGCGAGAACATTCGCATGATGGCGTCCGAAAGGAGCAGATCTCAAAGACAGGAGTGGGTACGTTTGTCAGAACTCTATTCACAATTTTTACACCATTACCGATATCTAGTCACACAACTAATACACATGCATATTGATCTCCTTCTTAACAGTTGAAAGATGTGCGGGAGAAGCTCCTAACAGAGGACCGCATAGAAGCAACTCAAGAGGAAATAGCGGGATTTTTGCTCGACCAGGTCATAGATCCCAAAGGAGAATACTATTACCCGCTACCGCCCCCATGAACCACTTCCAATTGTTATCGTGCTCCGAAGGCACCAATTAGCTAGGCTAATGCCACTAGCTCCAAAGGCACCAATTAGGAGAAATTGTATATATATATACATGTGTGTATATATGTGTGAATTAATTAATTAATGGTGGTTGTGAGACATTTGATGATATATATATATATTATGATTGGTTGTACTAGAAATTCTATTTATATATATGCATAACGTGTACAATATGTAGTATCGTAAAATACCAGCAAACGAAAAAGAATTAAATGGAAAACACAAAATTAAATGAAAAAGAAATCATAAACCCAAAACCCCCCAACATTTTAATACCGGTTGGTGACACCAACCGGTACTAAAGGGCTCCCTACCCCCGAAGCTGTCTCGTGCCACGTGTTGCCCTTTAGCACCGGTTCGTGCTGAACCGGTACTAAAGGGAGGGACTTTAGTGCCTACATTTTAGCGCCGGTTACCAAACCGGCACTAAAGGGCCTTACAAACCGGTGCTATTGCCCGGTTCTACACTAGTGTGGGGAAGAGGATGTCGTGGGGCAGCGAGATGTGAAGAAGTGGATGTGGGTTTTTTTGTGTGCAGTTCGCCTCGTTTTGGGTCTGTAGTGCGGGTCGGGGTGGGTAGAGTATAGTTCCTTCGGTGTTAGCAGAATAAGAGGAAGTGTTATTAGAATAAGGTCTTAAGGGGTGTTATTAGAATAGACCCACCCTATATATATATAATGTCTCACAACCACCATTAATTATTCACACATACACATGTGTATATATATATATAATTTCTCCTACATGTTGCCTTGGTGCATTCAGAGCAAGATGACAAGTGGTTCATGGGGGCGGTAGCGGGTAATAGTATTCTCCTTTGGGATCTATGACCTAGTCGAGCAAAAATCCCGCTATTTCCTCTTGAAGTGCTAGTATGCGCTCCGTTGGTAGGAGCTTCTCCCACACCTCTTTGAACTGTTAAAAAGGAGATCAATATGCATGTGTATTAGTTGTGTGACTAGATATCGATAATGATGTAAATATTGTGAATAGTGTTTTGGCAAACGTACCCATTCCTGTCTTTGATATTTGCTCCTTTCGGACGCCATCATGCGAATGTTCTGGCAAACGTAGTATGCACACAGATTATTCCCTGGAGCCTACACTACAAAAAAAAGACACATCCGTGACATTTTGGGCCAAACGAAAAAAACTTCTGTCATACATATGACACTTCTATGATGATAATCGTGACAAAACCCGGTATCATCATAGATGTGGTGGGCTCGTACTTCTATGACAGAAAATGGGATTTTCGTCCTGGGCGGGCCGGAGACGCAGCTGCATGACATTCTTTGGGCCGTCCATGACGGAAAAAACCATGGTAGAAGCGAGGGGGAGGAAAATTTCAGGGAGTTCCCGGTTACGGTGGGAGGTCGGGGGCCGAGCGATGCGCGTTTCTCTCGTACACGTATGCACGTGTGTGCGAGGCGTTGGCTCTAACTGAACCCAAGTGAGGCGTTGGGCTCTAACTGAACCCGAGCGATTGCACTGCAGGCTATGCGGTACTGAACCCGAGCGATCGATCGATGGATGTTAACTGAACTCAATCGAGCGATTTCTTCACTACTGCTGCTAATTGAAGCCGATCGATTGGATAAACAGTGAGCGTTGCGCGGGGGGGGGGGGGGGTGGATGAAAAGTGAGCGGTGGCGTTGCCTCTGGATGAACAGGACCCCGTGGTGTGGTGGAGGGCTGGATGAATAGTAGATGGTGGAGGGGTGCCCATGGAGGGCTGGTTGAACAGAACCCCGTGGTGTGGAGGGCCGGATTATTAGTAGACGGTGGAGGGGAGGTTGAACAGTAGCCGGTGGAGTAGCGCGCGGTGGAGGCTGGATGAACAGGAGCCCGTGGAGGCTGAAGAAGGTCGACGGTAGCCCGTGGAGGCTGGAGGATGTCGACGGTGGAGATGAACAGTATCCCGTGGAGTCCCGTTTTGCGGTACGCCACACCCCTCCCGATAAACAGGACCCCCGTTTCGACCGTAGGAGGTCCGTTTCGTCTGTTTTGTGGTACGCCACACCCCTCCCGATCAACAGGACCCCCGTTTCGACCATAGGAGGTCTGTTTCCTCCGTTTTGCGGTACGCCACCCCCCTCCCGATCAACAGGACCCCCGTTTCAACCGTACGAGGTCTGTTTCCTTCATTCTACGATACGCCAGGCCTCGTTTCCATCGCCTGTTCCATCCAAGCCCTCCCGATGAACACGACCACGCATTGCATTCCGACCCAGCCGGTTGGCTACCACGCGTTCCGTTGCCTCCCGATGAACATGACGCATTACGTTGCCTCCCAATGAACACAACACATTCCGTTGCCTCCCCATGAACATGACGCATTCCGTTGCCTCCCCATGAACACGACGCATTCCGTTGCCTCCCCATGAACACGACGACGACGCTGTTTCTCCGTTCCGACCCAGCCATGTACACGAGCCCTGGCCGTACGTATGCGCGAGTAGGCGTTCGAGACCCTACCCGTACGTACACATACTTGGCCGTATTTTCTTTCTTGCACCCTGGCCACTGTACGTACGTGTACATGCTACGTGCGCGCCTCTACTATGACACGTGCGCACCTCTACATCGACCAGTATGTACGTACACGTTCACGACCAGAATGACAAAGCTACGTATGCTTCGACCAGGTGGGTCCCGACTGTCAGGCACTTCGTTGCCTGCGAAGATGTAGCTGGTGGGTCCTAGCAGTCAGGGGGCGAATCGTTTTGTTTTTTTTGCCCAGACGTACTACCTTGCGTGCGAAGGTGTAGCTGCTGGGTCCCAGCAGTCAGGGGGAGAATCGTTTTTTTGCCAGGACGCACTTCCTTGCGTGTGAAGGTGTAGCTGGTGGGTCCCAGCAGTCGGGGGGGTAATTGTTTTTTTTCGGACGCACTTCCTTGAGTGCGAAGATGTAGCTGGTGGGTCCCATCAGTCAGGGGGGCGAATCGTTTTTTCCGGACGCACTTCCTTGCGTGCGAAGATGTAGCTCGTGTGTCCCAGTAGTTAGGGGGCGAATCATTTTTTTCGCGAAATACGGTGGCCCGTCCGGTGGGTCCCCCTGTTAGGTGGAGGAATAATTATTTTGCGTGTAATAAGGAGGCACTTGCTTGCGGCTGTCGTGGACCCAGCTGTCAGCCTCTCCACGTACAGTCCACGTCCGATGGAAGTAGTTCTTTGACCACGTTGACCACGCCGCGCCGAGAGCACCATGGCGGTGGACGACGGCGAGGCCTAGGAAGGGGACAACGCGGAGCCGGGGAAGACGCGGCAGTGGATGCACACGCGGAGAGGAGTACGAGGGTTCACTGGTTCGGCTGCGCTGCTGTCACCGCACAATAACAGGGGGTGTGGGTGAGTGGAGGGATGGCCTGGCTAGCGATTGGAGTAGTAGGGGGTGGTGAGGCCTCTGCGGCAGCACATCCGGCCACGGGAGGCAGGAGCAGGCGGCACGACCGGCGCTGCTTTCGGCGGCTGGAGCAAGAAGACCAGAGGTTGAAGAAGCACGACGGACGTTGGATGGACATCGTACGGTCACTGCAGCTAGAATCGTTTATATTGACTAAGTTGATAAAGCCCTTGGTAAATCAACTTAGCAGGCCCACAGGTCACCTTCCGAAACAGTACGCCTCAGATGTTAGGGGGGGGAATCATTTTTTGGGCGGGTGAAGCTAGAATACCCAAGATTGAAGAAGAAGCACGGCATCCATTGGATGGACATCCAAGGGCCACTGCTGCTAGAACTGTGTGTTGACTATAAGTTGACAAAGCCTTGCATACGCGTCAACTCTGTTTTTTTAGGGGACGCGTCAACTTAGTAAGGCCAGAAGTGTGTGGCAGAGAACTTATAGCCCATTTGAGATTTGTAAGAATGTGTAGCCCATTTTTGAATTCTCATGGAATTTACTACAGCCCATTTACAGTTTGTTAAAAGTACAGCCCATTTCAACCAACCGTTCAAAACAGAATTCAATAAAATTTCACACATTTTGATGGGATCTAAAATATTTTTGTCCTGAAATTTCTAGTCAGATTAAATACAATTTCAATATAAATTTATATTACGTAAAAATCCAACGAAACATTTCTCGCAACAATTAATGAAATTAAAATTTTAAATATCCAAAAATAATATTTTATAAAGTAATCATGTGTTTGGTGCATTTTTTTATAGTTACTGCCTAGTTTTTATAATGGCATCCCATTTATTATTTCTTAAAGCCCATTTTCTTCTTAAGCCTAGTGCATCCCTCCTAGGAAAGATTTGCAGCTCAGCGGGGCGGAGAATAACAACTTGACCTTGCCTGGGTATTCCTAAAAAAAGTATAGCTGGGCTAGCCATTTTCAGCTTGAAAAAAATAATATCTGGGCTGGATATCTGGCCTGGGCTAGACGGGCCACAGCCCGCCCAGTTAATACCTACTGCGATGTTGTCGTTGTTGTACAGAGGAGAAAAATTAATATCTGGGCTAAACATCGAAAAACTCTGCAGTGCTCACACCTCAAAAACACAAATACTGCTCGAGCTGCTTGGTCCCAGCTGTCGTTTCTTGTGCAATTCTCTCGTTTTAATGCACCCTGAAGTCTTGCGTGCATGCATTGGTCAGTTTTCTCTTAATACTTGCATGCAATGATTTAATGCACCTTGAAGTCTGAACATGTGATGGGGAACCACCAAATTGAGCCTTATAAAATGGAAAAACTAAAATTTTGAGATAAGCCCTATAAACCGGAAAGGAGGAAGTATTACATAGGTTGACAATGGTATGGGACCGTGATGTCAGGAAACCAGGAGGAAGCAAAATATATATATAATAAGGAGGCAATTGCGTACATGAGGCTATGGACTTGGTGGGTCCCCCTTATCATCCTCTCCAAGTAAAGTTATCTCCTAGCCCGTGCGCGCTTTCCACCCGAAACAGTCAGCACCGACCGCCCCGCTTCCTGGTGCAGGCGATTGCTCCGCCTTCAAACGACAAAAGCGTCGTCCATCCGTCCATCTTCCGCCCACATTAATGATACACGGTTGCCGAGGCGGCTACTCCGGTGCCAAACGTCCGTCCCTCTGCCCGCCCACCATTGCTATATAAACTGCTGCGTCTGCCATAGCCGCAGTCATCCGCATTCGTTCCCTTTCTCCTATCCACACCACTACTGCCCACCATGGCTTCCTCGTGCTCCAACGCTCTTCGGGACGGGCAGACGACGGACCACGAGGAGATGGCAGCCATTGCTGCAGACCGGCTGGCCGGCAGGCAGCCGGTGGGCGACGACGTCCCAATCGAGAACATGGTAGTCGACGATCTGGCGCCAACCCCCTCCTTCGCGCCATCCTCGCCGGTGCATTGCACCATGACCATCGGCGAGGCCCGTGCGCAATATATGGACAGAGTGAGTCAGATGCATGAGGAGCAGTTCCGGGAGGCGCAGGCCGACGCCGCCTACAACCACCATCTCCTCCAGGAGCATCTGCGGGCAGAGGAGCAGATCGCCGCGGAGCGGGCGGAGCAGGAGGCGCTGCTCGATTTGTACCGCTCCGCCTGCAAGGGCCGCCTCAGCGCTGGTGGTACCGCATGCAGGTGGCGGAGGCTGCGGCCGCCTATAAAGAGGCTAGCAAAGAGGGCGATGAAGCAGGCAGGTGCTGTTTGGCAAGACCGAGGACGAGGCAGAGGACAATGCCGGCTCCGACAAATCCTCGCTCCGCTGGCGTCGCCGAGGCCCCGCGGCGCCAACAACGAGGCAGAGGACACCGCCGGCTCCGACGAGTCCCCACTCTGCTGGCATCGACAAGGCCCTGCTTCGCCGAGGCCCCACGGTGCCAACAACGAGGCAGAGGACATCGCCGGATCCGCTGAGGCCCCGCCCTACCAACAACGAGGCAGAGGACATCGTCGGCTCAGCCGAGGCCCCACCCTGTCGGCAACGTGGGGGAGGATTTTCACCGCTCCCTGAGGCGCCGCCTGCCGGCAACGAGACAGAGGACATCGCCGGCTCCATAGAGGCCCCGCCCCGCTGCCAACGAGGCCACGCCACACAGAAAATGAGGAAGAGTAGAACACGGTAGGTCGCCGCCGCTCGGGTCCAAGTAAGGCCACCGCTGCTACCCTCCGGTTGAAGCCAAGCTAGGCAGGTTGACCATTGACAGTCGGTTAGTTTCTTGGCGGCGACGTGTAGTCGGAGAGCTGCGCAGGAGAAGAACGCTGCTTCTACTTAACTGCCGGTGAAGTTGGCTGACTGACACGTGGGCCCAACAGGCCACATGTTAGTTACGCACCTGCACCTGCAGTTAAGTCACAGAAACTTCTGTTAAGCTCAGCGGGACACAGGTGGGTAGCTTCGGTTAATTAATTATACCTCCAGCGCACCCCTTTTTAGTTGAAGAATGTATGAAATGTAATGAAACCCGGCATGTTTATATGAAATCCGACCGTGTATGAATGAATTTATTTCGATTAGTTCAAATTCTTGTATCACTGGCATTGGATGAACATGCAAAACAGTACGTACTAGCATTATTCCCAGGATGATCAGCTCGTTTCCAGTAGTTTCACATGTACTCCCTCCAGTCCTTTCTAGTCTGCATATAAGTTTTGTCTGCAGTCAAAGTATCTCTACTTTGACCAATCTTATACAAAAAAGTATGCACTTTCACAATGTGCGAAGTAAAATGGAACAGAATGAGTATGTAATATCCCAAATTTTCAATTTGGAATGTTATACGTAGATCATTTTTGCATATCATATTTTATTTGCATTTCGTCTCGCAATCCTCGAAATCCTAAGAAACTCAAGGACCCTCGGAGAGAGTTGGGGATTTTCCCGGTTTTCAAATTTGATTTTATCAAATTTTGAAACGAGGATTTTGGTTTTAATTATTTTTCTCTCCGAAAATATTTCATATTAAAAATATATGAGAGGAGATAATATGACTTCTCCAAGGAGAAAAATATTAAAATCAAATATTTGTTTTATTTGGATTTTATTGCAATTTTGTTTGCATTAGAAAAATTGCACGTTTTCAAAATTGCATTTTAGGGCCAAGAAAATGTTCATCTCGTTCTATATTTTATTTAGACGGTGAAAATTTATTTTTGGCATTTCTAGTTTTTATTTATTTTTCTAATATTTTATTTCTATCGGCGAAATTATTAAAAAAAGTTTCCTTGCCCGACGTGGCCTAAGGCCCAGCCGAGCCAGGCTGCCGCTAGCCGTCGCCGCCTCCTGCGCGTGCGCGCCACCGCCACCGCTCGGACCGGAGTCCGAGTCGGACTCCGCCTCCGCCGCGCCTTGCCCCCTCCTCCAAGACGCCGCCCCCGCCCCTTTATATACGCGCCCCCTGAGCCCCAACACCAGACCACCACCGCCGCCAACCCCGCCGCCCCGCAGCCGCCGCCGCCGCCCGCGCTTGCCGCCGCCGCTGCTTGTCGCGCCTCGCGCCGCCGTCGCCCCACAAGCCACCGCCCCGCAGCCCCCGCCTAGCCGGAGCCCCTCGCCGGAGGTACCGCGGCGGAATCCGAGCCATTGGTTTTTTTTGAACCATTCAGTTTTCTTTAGAAAACCCTAGATTCGTTTTTTTCGGATCACCGGTTTTTTTCGGTTTTCCTGTTTAGCGTATGTTCGTCCGTACGTTCGTTCTAACGAACGGTTTTCACCCGTTAGTTACAGCTAATGAACTTTCGTTGGTATGTCTGTTCGTCAGTTTTCTTTTATCGAATTTATCTGCGATTATTCTCGATCGCGATTTCTGATCCGATTGTAGTTTCTGTTTATCTTTTCGCTCGTTAGTCAGAATCAGGCGATTCAAGCACCTAGATCTTCGTGTCGAGTTCCTCTTTCTGCTTAATCAACTTGAACAAGTTTTTGATACTGTAAAATTTTACCTAGGTCCAGATTAGTAAACGGATCTTGTTTCTTTCGCCGTTTGAGTTTTTTTTACGCTGAGTGTAGGACACGACCACTAAGATAAACCATAGGCCAGACTTCTCTACTCATTTCTGACTCCTCTCCACTTTCTACTCTTTAGGATGGCGGAGATGAAGAACAAGTTTGCACTACCGGATGAAGACACACCATTTGGACGCCACCTGAAGGAAGTCACTAGGTACTTGATCATTGGAATACCAAGCTTCACCGGGATGTACAACGCCACTTTACCTGAAGAGGAGCGCTGGATGATTCAATTACAAGTTCCAGGAAGGACTTTCTCGCCAACTTCTAAACCCATAGAATTTTCTTTCGAAGCACCCACTTGGAGCCTAGGCAAGAGCATGGCAGCCCACATTACCATGGGACGCATTGGAGAAGTCTACCACAGGGAACTCAAGGACACTATCTACCAAATATGTGGGCGCCGAGACGAGCAATGGGAAGTAATCAGCACCAAGAAGGATAGATCCATTGCAGCTTTCATCCAGGAGTTAAACCAGCACATTCGACGCCAGGAGAACCAGATGTGCGCGGACATGATGGACTTGAAGAAGGAGAAGACTAGGATCATCGAACTGGAGGAAGAACTCAAGTTTACATGCGATGGATATGAGGAGGAAATCAAGACACCACTGGAGAAGAATGACGACCTGGTTAAGAAGATCGGAGTATTCATGGGAGGACCGGCGCCGGGAGAAGAAGACGATGATCCCACTTGCCCGGACAACAACATCATCATCGACGACACCGATTCCAACCCTAGTGATGATGACTTCGAAGACGAAGCTAGAGTAGACATCATGGAGTCTTCCACCAATCAAAATTTCTAGATGACCACCAAATATTAGCAGTATTCCCCCCATGTAATTAGTAGTAGATGAGCACTTTGCGATAGTCCTAGACCGTTGTATGCCCTTGATTGATTGATTGAGTGAAATGTTTGTGTTTGTCTCATGTGCATATGGGTAGTGCTTTCTGATTAGACCCCTTTTTCTATTCTGATCTCTTCCATCTAAACCCATCAGATGCCTCCGAGACATGACACCGGTTTTGCTTTCCCACCAGAGCTCACCCAGTTGATCCAGCAGCAGAATGCCTTGATGCAATTGCTAGTTCAGAACCAGGGCAACAACAACAACAATAACAACAACAACAACAACAACAACCCGCCGCCAGTGGACAACCTAGCCCTTTTTCTAAGGTTACAGCCAACGGTGTTTTCCAGTAGCACCGAGCCTATAGTTGCTGATGATTGGCTACGCCGAATTGGAAGGGAGTTGACCACCGCAGGTTGCACAGATGCTGAAAGAGTGCGCTTTGCCGCACACCAATTGGATGGACCTGCAGCCTCATGGTGGGAGAATTACACAGCCACCTTTCCTATAGCCAATATCACTTGGGACACGTTTCAGCAAGCTTTCCGCACAGCCCATGTCACAATTGGAGCTATGCAAATGAAGAAGCGGGAGTTCCGCAACCTACGCCAGGGGAACCGTACTGTGGCTCAGTACGTGGATGATTTTAGCAAGTTATCACGCTATGCCCCTGATGATGTGGCCACGGATGCCGCGAAGCAGGAGAAGTTTATGGAAGGGCTGAATGATGAGATGAGAATGCAGTTGATGGTAGCAACCTTCAACAACTACCAGGAGTTGGTAGATAAGGCTCTTATGATTGAAGGGAAGCAGCAGCAGATTGAGAGCCGCAAGAGGAAGTATGGACAAGGGAGTATAACTCAGGAGCTCAGCAGAAGCCTCGCCTAACCCCGAACTCGAGAGGACTTGTTCATAACCATGGAGGTCACAACCACACTGGAGGAGGATCGCATAACCACAACGGTTCTAAGAATGGGAATGGGAACGGAGCCAACAATAATCAGAACCGCCCCAATCCAGCCACACCCGCCAAAAGGGACTTAAGTCACGTTACTTGCTTCAAGTGCGGGAAGACTGGACATTAAGCCACGGAGTGCCCTGAAGGAAAGAACGGAAACAGAAATGGGAGCGCTGGGATGAAGCTTAATCCATTCAACAAAGGACAAGTGAACCATGTTAACGTGGAGGAGGTTGAAGAGCAGCCGGACGCGGTAATAGGTATGTTTTTGGTTAAGTCATTTACCGCTCTTATTCTTTTCGATACTGGTGCATCGCATTCATACATATCAAGGGGATTCGTGGATAAGTTTAAACTACCAACCCAAACCATTTGGACCCCTCTGTTAGTAAGCTCACCTGGAGCAGAATACATGGCCAGCCGATGGTGCGACCAGATACCCGTAACCATTGGCACCCATGTCTTTCTGTCCGACCTAATTATCTTGGAGTCACAAGGATTGGATGTGATATTAGGTATGGACTGGATGTCAAAGTATGGAGGAAGCATTGACTATAGTAGTAAATAGATTTACCTCACCACCCCAGAGGGAAAAAGGATTAAGTATGTATCTAGGCATGTGCCTAGGAGGAGCCAAGTGAATACCCTCACGGGAATTGTTCAGGAGGAAGTGCCTGTAGTGAAGGATTACCCGGATGTTTTTCCAAAGGAGTTACCAGGCATGCCACCGGATAGAGACATTGAGTTTTTGATAGAGCTATTGCCAGGTACCGGGCCAATATCCAAGAGACCCTATCGGATGCCCATGAATGATCTGGAGGAAATTAAGAAACTAATCAAGGTGTTATTGGAGAAAGGGTACATTCGAAGAAGTTCATCACCTTGGGGAGCCCCAGTGCTCTTTGTTGAGAAGAAGGATAAATCCCTAAGGATGGTTGTTGATTATCGAGCCTTGAATGAAGTGACAATCAAGAACAAGTACCCACTGCCGATGATCAACGATTTGTTTGATCAGCTGCAAGGAGCTAAAGTGTTCTCGAAGATCAATCTGCGATCCGGATACTATCAGTTGAAGATTCGAGAGAAGGATATACCAAAGACAGCGTTCACCACGCGGTATGGATTATACGAGTATACGGTCATGTCGTTTGGACTGACTAACGCCCCTGCCTATTTCATGAGCATGATGAACAAGGTGTTCATGGAATATTTGGACAAGTTTGTTGTGGTGTTTATTGATGATATTATGGTATACTCGAAGAATGAAGAGGAGCACAAAGAGCATTTGCGGTTAGTTCTCGTGAAACTCAGGGAACACCGGTTGTATGCCAAGTTTAGCAAATGCGAATTTTGGCTGAAGGAAGTCGGATTCCTTGGACATGTTATATCAGGAGAAGGTATCGCAGTAGACCCGAGCAAGGTACAGTCAGTCACTGAATGGTTGGCACCCACCTCAGTTAGTGAGATCCGCAGATTTCTTGGACTCGCAGGGTACTATCGGAGATTCATTGAGAACTTTTCCAAGATTGCGAAACCAATTAATGAACTATCGAAGAAGGATACTAAGTTTAAATGGACAGACGATTGCGAGGCAAGTTTCCAGGAGTTGAAGAAACGTTTAACTACTACGCAAGTGCTAACACTGCCAGATATACATAAGGAGTTCCAAGTGTATTGCGATGCCTCTCGCTTAGGACTTGGATGTGTGCTTATGCAGGATGGAAGAGTTGTTTCGTATGCCTCACGACAACTAAAACCTCATGAGTTGAACTATGCCACGCATGATTTGGAGTTAGCAGCCATAGTGCATGCATTGAAGACCTGGAGACATTATCTCATAGGAAACCATTGTGATGTGTACACGGATCATAAGAGTTTGAAGTACATTTTCACCCAGAAGGAACTGAACCTTAGACAGAGGAGATGGTTGGAGCTTATAAAGGATTATGACATGAAGCTACACTATCATCCAGGAAAGGCCAATGTCGTAGCAGACGCTTTGAGCCGGAAGAGTTATGCTAATGTCCTTGAAAGTAAGGGACTGCCGAAGGAGTTAGTAGAGGACATCATGGAACTTCGGTTAGAGATAGTTCCTAGAGGATTCGTTGCAACAATGGAGGTCCAGTCGATGTTGCTGGACAAGATTCGGGAGGCTCAGAAGGATGACAAGGAGATTGCCGAGATAAAGGAGAAGATGGGCAAAGGAAAGGCAAAAGGTTTTCGTGAGGATGAGCACGATACCTTATGGTTTGAAGACCGAGTTTATGTGCCCAATAACCAGGAAATCAGGAAGTTAATACTTCAAGAGGTTCATGACTCACCCTACTCGATACACCCCGGAAACACCAAAATGTAACTGGATTTGAAGGAATGTTTCTAGTGGATTGGTATGAAGAAGGATATTGCTGAGTACGTAGCTGTATGTGATGTATGTCAGAGAGTGAAAGCAGAGCATCAGAAGCCAGAAGGACTGTTATAGCCTATGCCGATACCCGAATGGAAGTGGGATAAACTGGGCATGGACTTTATCACCGGATTGCCCAGGACCAAAGCAGGATATGATTCCATATGGGTAGTAGTTGATCGCTTGACCAAAGTGTCTCACTTCATCCCAGTGAAAACCACTTATACCAGTGCAAAGTTGGCCAAGATATACATGTCACGGATCGTATGTCTACATGGAGTTCCGAGGACCATCGTATCAGATAGAGGAACACAGTTTACTTCAAAGTTTTGGCATCAGTTACACCAGACTTTGGGAACGAGATTGGAGTTCAGTACAGCATTTCACCCGCAGACAGATGGGCAGACCGAGAGAGTCAACCAAATTCTGGAGGACATGTTGAGAGCCTGTGCGCTAGATTATGGATTTAGTTGGGATGACAATTTGCCTGACGCGGAGTTCTCATACAACAATAGCTACCAAGCCAGTTTGAAGATGGCACCGTTTGAAGCCCTGTATGGACGAAGGTGCAGAACACCGTTGATGTGGGATGAGGTAGAAGACCGACAATTGTTTGGACCAGAAATGATTAAGGAGTCTGAGGAAAAGGTTAAATTGATTCGCGATAGACTGAAGATTGCTCAGTCCAGGTAGAAGAGTTATGCAGACTCAAAACGCAAGGAGGTAACTTACGAAATTGGAGATAGAGCATATCTGCGAGTATCGCCCTTGCGAGGAGTGAAACGTTTTCGATTTAAGGGAAAGTTAGCTCCGAGATTTGTAGGACCATATCGTTTTTTGGAACGGATGGGGGAAGTTGCCTACAAGTTGGAATTACCCGAGGGATTGTCAGGAGTTCATGATGTGTTGCACGTTTCAGAGCTGAAGAGGTGCCATGCTGAGATGGCCGATATACCGTTAAGGGATACAGTACCCTTGGAGGCAATTCAGTTGGACAGTGATTTGACTTACGAAAAGAAGCTAGTTAAGATTCTTGAGTTTGCCAACAATACCGAAAATCGACGAAGGAAACTGCATCGGACAGAAAAACGCACTGCTTCAAACAGGAAACCGCACCCCATTAGATGGGCAAGGGAACTGCTTGATTTTTTTATTTACACGTAAATTTTCTCATGCAAGGAAGTGGACGGGACTTCACATCGGGCCGTAAGTGAACCACAAAAGTATGGAGAAGTAAACCGCATTACTTTATTTGTCGTTTTGGTAACATCTCTTCTTTGCACTTATAAGATGAACAACATCATACACCTGACCGCACTGCTTCAGTTAGAAAACCACACTGCATTAAATGGTCACTTACAAGATGAACAACATCAGACACCCGACCGCACTGCTTCAGTTAGGAAACCGCACTGCATCAAATGGTCAAGTGAACGGCATTACTTTTTTTGTCGTTTCTCTACCATTTTTCATTTAACACATCTTTGCACTTCATTTCCTTCTTTCTTTTTTCTGGTTGAAGTTTTGGGTTTCCACATTGGCGAGCTGTACACG
Source organism: Triticum urartu (assembly GCF_003073215.2). Classification (NCBI taxonomy): domain Eukaryota; kingdom Viridiplantae; phylum Streptophyta; class Magnoliopsida; order Poales; family Poaceae; genus Triticum; species Triticum urartu. Next base: position 18,361,307 of record NC_053026.1, read on the forward strand.
TGCAAAGAAGCGAACCGCATGGTCAAGGGAAATGAGCCGCAACACAATTCAAAATGAACTTCTTTGGTAAACAACTTTCAAACGAGTCCATATAACTTTTATTCATAAAATCATCAAACACTGAAAAATGGTTGCACTGCATGTCCACATGGTTGAAACTGCGTGCTCATGTCTGAACAACACCATGTTTCGCTGCAATCAAATGAGTCCCTATAATCTTTATACAAAAAATCCACAAACACAAAAGCAGCGTCTGCACTGCATATGCAGATACTCCAATCAGCAATTTCTGAACACATACAAATAAAGTCCCAACAATAGGGCGAGCTGCATACAAAAATCAACCTTTTTCAAAAAAATTCTTCTAAATTTTCTGCACTTGGCAACATAGTGGACTATTCGGAGATGCGGCGATCAAACAAGTGAGCTGCACTTCAAATAAAGTACTGTCGTTTTCTTCTATACATTTCAGGGCTACGAGACATGGCGAATCCACAACAAAAACACATACAAATTACAATGAGATGGGACTTTTTTCGGTGAAATGCAAGTCGGTCGCCGGTGCACTGCATGTCCAACCCCCCACGGCACTGCACCTGGGTGCCCATGGGACTGCAAGCAAAATCTGAAAAAAATGCAAAAACTGCAACCCCCACAGCACTGCATGTCCAAAAAAGAGACAGTGACCACTAGCTTTTTTTGATGTAAATGTGACCCGTGAACAAAAACGCACGTGAAGCAAAACAAATCACCATGCTGGCAAACTGCAATGAGGGTCTTCGCGAACTGCCGATGCTATTTTGCACCTCTGGATCCGGCGACCAGGGGGGTGGGGATGAGAGGGGTACTGGGGAGGACCAAACGCTGGCGAGATGCACAATCACATCGTGTGTACTGCACGGCAGCGACAAATATAAAGCACGACGGCGCTGCACGATGCAGCCACCAATGTGGTAGATGGTGAGGGATGGGCAGCACGGACAGCAGCTGCACCACCTGAGCCCCCCATTCTCGACCTCCTCCGACGACGAGCCAGGCGGCCAGCGCGACGGGATCCCTTCTTGCCTCCTCCCGCGGGCACGGGGCCGCTTGGATCGAGCGATGGGAGTGAGGGGAGGTGAGGGCGGTGGTCGGAAGCCGGGAAGGTGCGGGAGAGGGAGGCGGGGGAGGATCGCGCGGAGGAGCTCCGGTAGTGGTCGTAGGGGGGCGGTGGCCGCCAGATCCGGTGGAGGAGGCCTCGCCAGGGGGCAGTGGCGGCCGGATCCCGCCATCGCCGCGGGGTGCGCTGGTAGTTGGGGCGCGCTGGCCTGAACCGGCCATGTTGGAGGAAGGAGGCGGGGTGGGGCACGGCCCCGATGGAGCTGGAGGAAGGAGGAGGCGGGGCTCCGCCGGTGGAAGGAGGCAGAGAAGGAGGGGGCTCGATGTGGGAGACGGAGGTGGCACTAGTAGAAAAAGGGTCAAACGTGAAGCACATTAGTGCCGGTTTGAATTTGAGCCGGCACTAATGTGTACATTAGTGCCGGTTCCAACGGCTAGCCGGGCCGCTGTCATTAGTACCGGTTTGTGGCGAACCTTGAGCACCGGTTCGTGCCACGAACCGGTACTAAAGTGAGTGGTGGCAGGATGTTGTCAGTCCGGGGCCCCTCCAGCACCTTTAGTACCGGGTCGTATCACGAACCGGTACTTAAGGTCATCCAACATAGACCCTTTGTCCACCCGAGCTCGCTCTGTTCTTCCCCTTTCCCCTCTCCCCTCTGTTCTTTTACCTCTTCCTCTCAAGCTCATCACACATTTTGCCCAAGATTTGAAGGACCCCATCCATTCAAATGATCACAAAGGTTAGCAACTCTTTCCTTTTATCTCTCATTGCTAGATTAGCTCATGTAATGCTTTATATAGTGATTTATTTTTGATTTTAATAATTTGGGAGGAATTATGTATATGTGCTAGTATTTGATTTATATGCAATTTGACGTCAAAAATAACACTTAGTTTTGCATATGTAGGTGTGGTTTACTTAGTACCTTCTAAATCTCCGTCGTAACCACCGTCGATCGCTCGCAACGTCCCGTCGCCGGCACCACCTTGTGGTGACCCTCTTGTTCATGAAGTTTTATATAAAAAAATGATGTTTGTGTGATTTGGATATATAGTTACTCGTATAATTATCTTACCCATACGTTGTTTGTTATGCATAGTGCCATGGTTTTGATATCCGTCCCCGTCAGCCCTCGTCCGGGTTATGATTCGGATGTGGTATATTCTTTTTTAAAACTATTCATTGCATTTCGTGTTTATGACAAATTATGCCCATCAAGTTGACATAGATATTTGTATGTAGGAGGTAGTTGAACCCGAAATTCGAACCGACCCTATTGTCGAGAGGTTAAATTTAGTTGAAAGAGAAAACGAGGATTTGAAGGAAAAATTGAAAAGAATTGAGAGGGAGAAGATGGAATTGGAGTTGCATGTTGCCGATGTTGTCGGATGATCACAAGATTAAGACGGAGAAAATGCGCTTGAAGATTAGAAGGATTAGAAAATATGCCATTCATAGTGAGGCTTGGTATCATTATGCTGTTGAATCAATTGTTACCTTAGTTGCGATCTTGATCGCATTTGTTGTTGCATTTGATCGAGAGTTATTTGTTTGTTGCATTGAAGTGTTGTATGCTCTTTATGTATGAACTTTATGTATGAACTTTATGTATTGTATTAATTTGATGTTTTTGGTGCTGTGTATTGAAGATGAGCCAGCAATGGATGTACGATGACCAATGCTCTCATGAGTTCGTTAATGGCGTGCGTACTTTTCTGCTTGCGGCTGAGGCAAACAAGCGAGCGGATGGTTTTATGCATTGTCCATGTGCTGGCTGTAAGAATGGTCGCAATTACTCTACGTCAAGAACCAGTCACGTCCACCTGTTTGAGTCCGGTTTCATGCCCCACTGTATTGTTTGGACCAAGCATGGCGAAAGAGGGGTTATGATGGAAGACAATGAAGAAGAAGAGGACGACGATAGCTATCCTGGCCATGGGTTCCCTGAATACGATGATACAACAATGAGGGAAGAAGCTGAGCTGGTAATGCGGGAAGAAGCTGAGCCGGCAATGCAGGAAGAAGCTGAAGAAGAGGCATCAGATGAGCCCGTTGATGATCGAGGTCGGGCCATTACCGATGCAAAGAGAAACTGCGCAAGTGATTTGGAGAAGAAGAAGTTGCAGCTCATGTTAGAGGATCGAAAAAATTGTTGTACCCGAATTGCGAAGGTGACAAGAAAAAGCTGGGAACCACACTGGAATTGCTGCAATGGAAGGCAGAGAATGGTGTATCTGACAAGGGATTTGGAAAGTTGCTGGTAATGATAAAGGATATGCTTCCAAAGGACAACGAATTGCCCGAGAGTACGTACCAAGCAAAGAAGGCTGTCTGCCCTCTAGGGTTAGAGGTGCAGAAGATACATGCATGCCCTAATGATTGCATCCTCTACCGTGGTGAGTACGAGGATTTGAACGCTTGCCCGGTATGTAGTGCATTGCGCTATAAGATCAGCCGCGATGACCCTGGTGATGTCGAGGGAGAGTGCCCCAGGAAGAAGATTCCTGCCAAGGTGATGTGGTATGCTCCTATAATACCACAGTTCAAACGTTTGTTCCAAAACAAAGAGCATGCCAGGGTGATGCAATGGCACAGAGATGACGGTAAGAAAGACGGAAAGTTGAGAGTACCCGCTGACGGGTCGGAGTGGAGAAAAATCGAAAGAGAGTATAGGAAGGAGTTTGCAGATGATGCAAGGAACGTATGGTTTGGTCTAAGCGTAGATGGCATTAATCCTTTTGGGGAGCAGAGCAGCAACCATAGCACCTGGCCTGTGACTCTATGTTTGTATAACCTTCCTCCTTGGTTGTGCATGAAGCGGAAGTTCATTATGATGCCAGTGCTCATCCAAGGACCTAAGCAACCCGGCAACGACATTGATGTGTACCTAAGGCCATTAGTTGAAGAACTCTTACAACTGTGGAATGGAACAGGTGTACGTGCATGGGATGAGCACATGGGAGAAGAATTTGACCTAAAGGCGTTGCTGTTCGTGACCATCAATGATTGGCCTGCTCTCAGTAACCTTTCAGGACAGACAAACAAGGGATACCGCGCATGCACGCACTGTTTGGACGATACCGACAGTATATATTTGGCTAATTGTAAGAAGAATGTGTACTTGGGACATCGTCGATTTCTTCCGAGCAGGCATCCCATAAGAAAGAAAGGCAAGCATTTCAAAGGTGAGGCTGATCACCGGACGAAGCCTCGCCACCGTACTGGTGCTGATGTACATGATATGGTCAAGGATTTGAAGGTGGTCTTTGGAAAGGGTCCTGGTGGACAACCTGTTCCGAATAACGCTGACGGACGCGCACCCATGTGGAAGAAGAAATCTGTATTTTGGGATCTGCCCTATTGGAAAGACCTAGAGGTCTGCTCCGCAATCGACATGATGCACGTGACGAAGAATCTTTGTGCGACCCTGCTTGGCTTCTTGGGCGTGTATGGAAGACAAAAGATACACCTGAGGCACGGGAGGACCAGCAATGTATGCACGGAAAAGACGTCATACATCGGGGTCATGCAAGCTACGCTCTTACCAAAGAAGAGAAGTAAATCTTCTTTGAATGCCTGCTTAGTATTAAGGTACCGTCTGGCTTCTCGTCGAATATAAAGGGAATAATAAACATGGCAGAGAAAAAGTTCCAGAACCTAAAGTCTCATGACTGCCACGTGATTATGACGTAACTGCTTCCGGTTGCATTGAGGGGGCTTCTACCGGAAAACGTTCGATTAGCCATTGTGAAGCTATGTGCATTTCTCAATGCAATCTCTCAGAAGGTAATCGATCCAGAAATCATACCAAGGTTAGAGAATGATTTGGTGCAATGTATTATCAGTTTCGAGTTGGTGTTCCCACCATCCTTTTTCAACATCATGACACACGTCCTAGTTCACCTATGCGAAGAGATTAACGTTTTGGGTCCTGTATTTCTACACAATATGTTCCCCTTTGAGAGGTTCATGGGAGTCTTAAAGAAATATCTATCTATCTATCTATCTATATCTATACCTATACTAATTCTGGACTTCCAAAAAATTCCCATGTTAATTAGAAAGTACCAACCGTTAATCTGATGGGACCGAGTTATAACGGTGCGGATTCACCCATATAATCCTTGCAATTTGAGAAAAAACCAACATAGCACAGCTATATAAAAAACCAATCTAGGGTAATAGACCGCAATCGTATAAAAATCCAATCTAGGGTACCTATCAATCTATCATATACTTCTCCTAGACAACTTCATGATCGATCCTTCCCAAATAATCCTCACACAAAAAACTTGACGATCTCTTTCCTTGGTTCTACAGAAAAAAAACTGCCATCTTATAACCTATCCTCTCGAAGCAATCAGGAAAACCAAAAGCAATCTCTAAGCCCTTAAAAAAACAATCTCTAAGCAATTATCCTCTCAATGCGAATCCCGTGCAATTCGTTGTTGTGTGTATTATTGTTCCTGCGCAACCATGCCTTCCTCCATCGCCACCTAGGCCCTCCCACCTCTCCGTTCTTTTTCTTATCCAGGGAATCCAATCGGCTGGAACAAGGACCATGGCGTTGTGAAGGCAAGAGGCGGCCGCTAGCTGGCTCCTCCTCGCGTGGCTGGACTGCTCAAGTGATAGATTGGAGAACAATATGTGTGTTCCTGCTTCTCCCTGCTTGAGGAGGGTCAACAGGGAAGATCTGGGGCAGAGGATATCGAAGGAAGACGAGATTGGGAAGAGGATTGGCTAGAAGATGTTGTTGGGGTTGTTCTCACGGTGGGAGGGCATGACGATCGACGAATGAGGTTGGGGCGGAATTGATGGGGGAGGAAGAACTTAGGTTGGGCATATGCTGCTGCAGGTGGCTGCACTAAGCGAAATCGATTAGGATGGATACTCCCAAATGACTGCGGCACCGTCCAATCAAGATGCATGAAGCAATGAACTCAAATGATACAACTTATCTAGGGATGGCGTTCACATGGGTTCCATGTTCTTTATTATGCTGATGGTGATTATCTTTCTAATGGGGCTCTTCATGAGTCTGGACAATTTCCAGTGCCTACCCGAGGTCATGATCAACAAGGATGTCAGCATGTCTTCTTGAACAAAACCTGAAGCAGCGACTTTGAGGAGAGCAGTCTGTAACAAGGTCAGACATGCCCATGAGCCTGCATGGCCAAATCTATTTAGCATGCGGTGACTGCCGAGATGCCGACATGTAAAATAATTGATGTCATCAAGCAGGTTGGATTTACACAACACTGGAAGCGTCAGTGGCAGGAAGAAATACATATGTTATGTGTGCGTACTTACAAATGTACGATGCTAGATCAACCTCTTTCTGAAAGTCGGCTTTCTTTGTTGCTGAACAACTCCCAGCATGCTCCTTCTCTCTTTACTACTGCTGCTAGCTAACTCTGATGATCTTCTCCAGCTTTTTCCAACAGATTCTGAGATGGCACCACTGGGCCGAAGCTAAACCATGTTTATTGGGTTCTACAAGATAGCGGCAAGGACACATGGCGGTCAGAGACAAGCCATACTTTTTGGAGGACTGCCGCTAGAGTTTATATCCGATGGCTGGAAAAAGAATACAACATCCTTTTGTCCAGAGTTAATATCATCTGTGGTTCACACTCAAGAAAGGTACTCGCTGTTTTTAATAGATGGACAGTTTTATCTCTGTAGCTATTTTATGGATGAAACTGATTACGTGTTACATGCACGACTCATGTCTATGTATTTTAGACACTGCTATTTTTGAGAAGATGGTAACATTGTCTGTCAAATCTTTTTCTTTGTTAGATTCTTCCGATATAATTTTATTTTTATTCCAAACAAGTCAAATCCCTCTAATGTTTCTGAAATTCCTGTTTATCGCAACATGTAAATGTCCATTACGTATATATGTAGGATCAGAAAGTATTTTATTGGTCTTTCAGTGTAACATACAAAACAAATTCGAATAATGTTTGAAGTTAGGGAGTAGACATCTAAATGTACAGTTTTTATGGAACTTCAAAAAACATTTTTCTTTAATTTTTAGCTGAGCTGAAAGGAGGCATTGAGGGTTTCCACCCAATATCATCATATATTAATGTGACTGAGTAGTAGAAAGTGGAGTTGTCAACCACACAAAATTTTTAATTGCACTATTAATAAAAGGATAAAGATAGTATTTTGGTGATGAAAGATTTTTAAAGCAAGCCATGTAACCAAATAAAATAGGGCTGGAGGAGATCCAATTAGTACATATACAGATGAAAATATTGGTGAATATTGTACTGTTGTCAAAGCGCGTGTGTGATTTCACGTTTAACATAAATACATTACATCAATCCTATATCACCTGGACTATAAAGAAATCTTCCTCCATGCAGCTGGCACTGAACGCATGAGCCATACATTGCCGTCGGTGATCCATGTAGGCTAGGTAGCATCACCATCAACATAAAGCTAACCTAAAGTTAGCTACATGAGCAGTACATCTTTAATTTATAGTCTCGATACAAACATATCAATGCATGCACTACCATCCGTTGATGCGTGGAGATCAGGTCGCATGAGCCATACATTGCCGTCGGTGATCCATGTAGGCTAGGTAGCATCACCATCAACATAAAGCTAACCTAAAGTTAGCTACATGAGCAGTACATGTTTAATTTATAGTCTCGATACACACATATCAATGCATGCACTACCATCCGTTGATGCGTGGAGATCAGGTTACAATGGCAACATTGACACTACTGTTTTTATCCATATATTTATCAATAATTTCATTTTTCTATTCAGGGTTGATCTATAAATACCCTTTTTCCTGTGAGTGCTTCTGCCAAATTTGAAGTTCTTCATGTGTCGGCTTCACATGCGTTATGTTTTTCTGCTGCATATTCATGGCAAGGACACATGGCTCATTGATGCTTAGGGGGCGGAACCATGCCCACATGACTAATGGAATAGTACGTAAGGATTAAGCTAATCAATTTTGTGAAATTATCTATGAGGAAAACGGATTTAGCACAGGAGATGTTCACACATCATGAACTAAACGGCTGCGATCCAAGGGTATCGACGAGGATGACCATCAACACCATGGCACTCTTTAGCTCAAATGGTTATATGATGGAGATCACTTAGATCCTACATAAAGTTATAAACGCACTTAGAGATTACATTAATTGACAAGCAGTATTTGGCTTTCGGGTACACCTCTGAAAATGTTACGCAACAACAACTCACTGTTTGGAAAATATCATATGAAATACCCTTTTTTGTGTACTAAATATTCTCTGTGCAGTAATTAGAACAATGATATATTTCATATATAGTTCTTCGATATTTGTGAAACAACATTTTGCTTAATATAACTACTGGACTAACCAGTAGTTGGCATTCTGTCTTACCAATAAGTAGCTGACATTTCTACAGTAAATTAGTGTTGATACCATGAACCCGTCAAAGTGGCCTCTAAATATTTGCTCATGATTAGATGACATAAACCCAACACCCAACTACCAACAATATGAAGGTATTTATCCTTATAACTCATGATTAACTTGACACACAATAGAAGATAAATACGTTGATCAAACACCACGAAGAATCTTAGGTTTTGTTATGCACTTAATTTAGCTAACACGGTTATTATATCCTCAGAAATTCTTGAATGTCATATGTCATCCTTCTATGGTCCAACGGGAAATAGTGTCGTGGATCGACCAAATTTGTATGTACGCATATCATCCTCATATATATTTCAACAATTAGTTTATACAAGCCTCAAAATCACTGATTTCCAATAAATGTTCTCTCTTTTCGTTCTCTGTGTTCTCTTCCTTAAAAATTTTATAGTATGTAATGACTTTGAAACTGAAAAGCATGAACATAGCAAAAATAAATTATAATTATTTTGTTGGATACATATCGGATATACAAAGCAGCAAGGTTAATGGAAGCAAAATACAATAATAGCGAAAGTGTTAAAATACATTATTCAAATCATATTTGTCACTTAGAATTGAACTACTGAGAAAAATGGCTGACACCCTACACGTGCTTCATGTTGAAGTGGATGGATAGGTCTTTCACTTTCTTCCTTTCATGATAGGTATTATTTATGCAAAAATAAGTACACAAAACTTATTGACTAGCCCGTGCGAATGCATGGGTTGACGACTAGTGTTCATAACCGTGCTAGGCCAGAAGTGTAACACCCTCGATGCGACTATATCTCCCACGTGTCGAGGCACGACTTAGAGGCATAATCGCATTGAATTCATATGTCGCAAGTCAGGTAATCATCACAAACATCCCATGTAATATAGATAATGAAAAGGTATAACATAGTTGGCTTACACTCGCCACGTCAATCAAGTACATAAATAACATACATCATCCAAACACTCATGGCCCGACTACGGCGCCAAAATGAAAGATAACCCAACAAGCGACATGGTCCCGATCACCCCCAACAGGGCACCACTACTGATCATCAGGAAAGGAAACATAGTAACGTTGAGATTCCTCGTCGAACTCCCACTTGAGCTCGAACGCGTCACCTGGCGCGGAATCACCTGGACCTGCATCTGGTGTAATAGTAATCTGTGAGCCACAGGGACTTAGCAATCTCGCACCCTCGCGATCAAAACAATTTAAGCTTAATAGGAAGGGTAAGGTAAATATATGTGGAGCTGCAGCAAGCGACTAGCATATATGGTGGCTAACTTATTCGCAAAAGAGAGAGAGAGAAGAGGAGGCAAAGCGCGAGCGAGAAACTAGAGAACAACCTGCGCAAGCATTACTCGAACACCGTGTCCACATCCCGGACTCCGCCGAGAAGAGGCCATCACGGTAGATTCATTTTAATTAACTTAAGGTTCAAGTTATCTACAACCGGACATTAACAAATTCCCATCTGCCCATAACCGCGGGCACGGCTTTCGAAAGTTCAATCCCTGCAGGGGAGTCCCAACTTAGCCCATGACAAGCTCTCACGGTCAATGAAGGAATAGACCTCCTCCCAAGACGTTCCGATCAGACTCGGTACCTCGGTTCTTCAAGACATTTCGACAGGTTAAAACAAGACCAGCAACACCGCCCGAATGTGCCGACAAATCCCGATAGGAGCTGCACATATCTCGTTCTCAGGGCACACTCAGATGAGACATCCTACGAGTAAAACCAACCCTCAAGTTGCCCTGAGGTGGCCCCGCAGTCTACTCGGTTCGGACCAACACCCAGAGGAGCACTGGCCCGGGGGGGTTTAAAATAAGATGACCCTCGGGCTCCGGTAACCCAAGGGAAAAGAGGCTAGGTGGCAAATGGTAAAACCAAGGTTGGGAATTGCTGGAAAAGCTTTAATCAAGGAGAACTATCAAGGGGTTCCCATTATAACCCAACCGCGTAAGGAACGCAAAATCCGGGAACATAACACCGATATGATGGAAACTAGGGCGGCAAGAGTGGAACAAAACACTAGGCGAGAGGCCGAGTCTTCCACCCTTTACCAAGTATATAGATGCATTAAGATAACATGGCAATATAATGATATCCCAACAAGTAAATAAATGTTCCAACAAGGAACGGCCTCCAATCTTCACCTGCAACTAGCAACGCTATAAGAGGGGCTGAGCAAAGCGGTAACATAGCCAATCAACGGTTTGCTAGGACATGGTGTGTTAGAGGTTTGACATGGTAATTTGGGAGGCCGACAAGCAAATGGTAGGCATCGTAGAATTGGCATAGCAAAAGAGCGAGCAAACTAGCATAGCAAAGATAGTAGTGATTTCGAGGGTATGATCATCTTGCCTGCAAAGCTGTCAGAGTTGACTGGATCCTCGAAAGCAAACTCAACGGGCTCCTCGTTAGAGAACTCGTCTCCCGGCTCTACCCAAACAAGACAAACAAGAAACAAGGATACAATCAACCACGTGCAAGGATCAAACAATATGATGCAACGATGATATGCTATGCGGGATGCAAAATGCAAGATGTGACAGGAAATGCATGAACCTGGCCTCAACATGGAAATCCAAGTGTGCCACTGGAAAGATGAGATGAAATCGCTTGAAAACGATATAAAGAATGCCGGAATTGGAGTTACGGTTTGGAAATGGCAAGCGATTCAAATATGACACCGGTCTGCGATTTACAGCAACTAGGCATCTAAATGCAATGAGATGAACATGCTACATCACTCAAACATGGCATCAAAATACATGGCAGGGAAGCATTCAAGATGCTTAACAAAAGTATAGCACTGAGCTACGGCCAATTCATCCATTAACAGGTACAAATAAGCATGGCAAAAACGCAAATGGCAAACAGATCTCAGACTTGGTGAAATTAACACTTGTCTAGAATTTCAGATCATATAGCCCTCTTCGGAGCAATAAAACAACATGCTACAGGACCTGAACATGACAAAGAAGAACATGGAATGGAGCTACTCAACAAGCTTAACAAAAGTCCCTTAGTGACCTTGAGCCAAAAGGGATCAGAAAATATACTAACAAGCACACGAACATAGCAAAAACATAATCAGTTTTCAGACTTGGTGAAAACTGACACATGCTGAAATATGACTCAAGTAGGCATGTTTTCAAGCTCGATGCACTCACTATGGAGCAAGTCATGGCAATACAAGCATACATCCATTAAGAAGGCACAAAATTCAAGATAGACATGGCAAGAACAATGGCATAGCATGCACGGATCAACTACAACAACAACGGCAAAATCGCAAACAAGTTGACGATCTTCCCAGATTCACAAAGTAGCAAAAGTAGAGCTCGATTGACTCAAGCTAGGTTGCTCCATAATTGCAAACAAAGGCATGGATGGATAGAGAACTACAATATTAACAAAACTCCTTTACTGATCATCCACAAAAGAGGCACGGATCACTAGGAAACAACACGAACATAAGGCATCATGAGATAAACGATCCCAGGACTTAGTGAAATCACTAAGTCCCTGAAAACAGAGTTACCGGGTGCCTCACTTTGCAAGCTTGCACTAGGCACCACACACATCACAAAAATACATGGGTTGCACCTCGGGAAAGATGACAAAACCCTTAACAAAACATATGTAGAGCATCAGGGCATATCATGCACACAATAATCATGGCAAAAATGACAACTCTAAATGGAGTAGTAGATCTGACAATTAACTCAAGTAGCCCTCTTCTAACAGCATTTCGGGCATCAAGATGAACTCAAATGAAAATGATGAAATGGAATGAAATGATGTACTCTTTGAGACGAACATTTTGATATGCTATATGCATGAATCGGATCTACAGATGCAAAGTTACGAGGCCTCGAACAGGAGCATATGGACTGAAAATTTAGGGACTTAGAGAAAATTCAACCTCCTAGGGTTTACTGTTCACGGATCCCAGATCTGCACGCAAAACGAGGTCGGCCGGGTCCCTCGCCGGAGCTCGTCACCGAAGGAGAGGGAGGGGCCGGGCCGGAGCTTGGGGCGACGCCGGCGAGCTCCTGCGGCGGCGCGCGAGGCGGCAGCTCGGGGCGGCGAGGCGGCGGGGTCGGAACGGCGGCGGCGAACGGCTGGGCGGCGACGGCCGGGCGGTGGCGGCGCCGACCGGAGAAGGAGGCGAGGCGGCGCCGGGCTGTCACGGTCGGGGAAGACGGAGGCGCGGGCGGCGGCGCAACCCGGGCGGCGGGGCTGGCGATGCGGGCCTCGGGGGCCGGCCACGGGCTCCCGGGCCTGGCGGCGGAGGCGAACGGCGGCGCCACGGGGCACGCCCGGAGTGGCTTCGGGTGGGCGGCGCGCAGGTCGGACACATCCGATCCGGCATGGACGTTGTCCGGCAGCGCGAGGAGAAGCGGATCTAGGGTTTTTGGATGAGGGGATCCGAGATTTTTCGAGGGGGACCTATATATAGGCATTGGAGGAGCTAGGAGAGTCCAAATGAGGTGCGGTTTTCGGCCACGCGATCGTAATCGAACGCTCTAGATGATGGAGCAGGGTTAGGTGGGTTTTGGGCCAAAATGGAGGGGTGTTGGGCTGCAACACACACGAGGCCTTTTCGGTCCTCGGTTAACCGTTGGAGTATAAAACGAAGTCCAAATGATACGAAACTTGACAGGCGGTCTACCGGTAGTAAACCAAGGCCGCTTGGCAAGTCTTGGTCTAATCCGGAAATGTTTAATCCCCACACACGAAAGAAATCTAGAAATGACCACCGGAGGAGAACGAAGCGCCAGAATGCAAAACGGACAACGGGGAAAAACCTCGAATGCATGAGATGAACACGTATGCAAATGCAATGCACATGATGACATGATATGAGATGCATGACAACGATAACAACACACGGAGACAAAGATCCGAACCCAAGAAAATAAATATAACTTAACGCCAGAAACGGCAAGAGTTGGAGTACAAATTGGGAAAGTTATATCCGGGGTGTTACAACACTCCACCACTACGAAAGGATCTCGTCCCGAGATCTAGGACTGAAAGAACGCCGGGTACTCAGAACGGAGGTGATCCTCGCGTTCCGAGGTAGCTTCACGGTCGGAATGGTGTGACCACTTGACTTTGAGAAATTTGATTGACTTGTTGCGAGTCTTGCGTTCAGTCTCTTCAAGAATAGCAACTGGGTGCTCACGATATGAGAGATCTTCTTGGAGCTCAATGTCCTCGAAGTTGACGGTGCGGTCGGGATTCTTGAAGCACTTTCGGAGCTGAGAGACATGGAACACGTCATGAACATTTGCAAAGTTTGAAGGAAGCTCGAGTTGATAGGCGAGGTCGCCTCTCTTGCTGACAATCTTGAAAGGTCCCACGTATCTAGGGGCAAGCTTCCCTTTGATACCGAAGCAATGAGTACCTTTCATAGGAGAGACGCGGAGGTAAACATGATCTCTGATCTCGAAAGCCAAATCACGGTGCTTACTATCATAGTAGCTTTTCTGGCGGGATTGGGCTGCTTTGAGGTTATCACGAATGACTTTGCACATTTCTTCTGCTTCTGTGATTAAGTCATTACCCAGCAGCTGACGTTCACCGGTTTCAGACCAGTTGAGAGGGGTACGACACTTCCTGCCATACAGAATTTCAAACGGGGCCTTGCCCGAACTTGCTTGAAAACTTTTGTTGTAGTAGAATTCAGCATAAGGAAGACAATCCTCCCACTTCATGCCGAAGGAGATCACACAAGCCCTGAGCATATCTTCAAGAATCTGGTTGACACGCTCGACTTGACCGCTTGTTTGAGGATGGAAAGCAGTGCTGAAGCAGATGTTGGTGCCCATGGCCTTCTGAAAAGAATCCCAAAACTTGGAGGTAAAGATGCTGCCACGGTCTGAAGAGATCACTTGTGGAATACTGTGCAGAGAGACAGTTCGAGAGGTATAGAGTTCCGCCAATTGAGCTGCAGTGATCGACTCTTTGATAGGCAGAAAGTGAGCCACTTTGGTGAGTTTGTCGATGACAACAAATATAGCATCATTGCCACGCTTGGACTTTGGAAATCCAGTCACGAAGTCCATTTCAATGTGGTCAAACTTCCATTCTGGAATGGCAAGAGGTTGGAGGAGACCAGCTGGCCTTTGGTGTTCTGCCTTCACTCTTCTGCAGACGTCACACTCATTCACGAATTGCGCAATCTCGCGCTTCATTCGAGTCCACCAATAAGCTTGCTTGAGGTCCTGATACATCTTCGTGCTCCCAGGGTGGATGGAGAGGAGAGAATTGTGAGCCTCGTTCATGATCACTTTACAGAGGTCACCTTTGGGTACAACAATTCGATCCTCGAAGAAGAGAGTATCCTTGTCGTCAAGGCGGTAGCACTTGTACTTGGGTTGACTCTTGGCAATCCCAATCTTCACCTTTTTCACCATAGCATCAAGAAGCTGAGCTTGGCGAATCTGATCTTCCAAGGTAGGAGAGACTTGAAGGTTGGC